>NC_089764.1:8906795-8929295 GCF_040412425.1 Macrobrachium rosenbergii | reverse complement strand
TCTCTCACAAGTGTCAAGTTTATTATGCCATCGTTTCACATCATAATTTGTCTAAGTGGGTTTTATCAAAAAAAGGAAGACTATCTTCTTTCTTTAGAATTGGACTTCTGCCTCCCATGTTATAAATCCAATTTCCAACAATTTTTCTTGCCATTAGAATTTTGTTCCAGAAAACATCGAAGTTGCCTCTGTGTAATGACGCCGAGTACTTGAGGTCTCAGTTATCAGCCTCAGCCCACCAAGCGTATAACAGCCTCAAATTCCAGATGGGCTCCCTTTTTCAGAAAAGATGATCTACATATTTTGAAGGATTTGGCCAAAGACTTAGATATAATTATCCCACAA
Source organism: Macrobrachium rosenbergii (assembly GCF_040412425.1). Classification (NCBI taxonomy): domain Eukaryota; kingdom Metazoa; phylum Arthropoda; class Malacostraca; order Decapoda; family Palaemonidae; genus Macrobrachium; species Macrobrachium rosenbergii. The sequence goes on along the minus strand of NC_089764.1, from coordinate 8,928,950 downwards.
AGGTAAGGGAACTCTAGTTTTAGATAAGCAGGACTATTTTCATAAAATGCACTTAATTCTCAATGCCTCGTCAAGATTCCAGAAATTGGGAATACCTGTTTTACAAAACGTTACCAAAATAGAAGACAGAATTAACTGGTTCCTCAGAGCACTCAAACGTGACAACATCATAGAAGAAAACACCTTCCAAAATCTTCTCGTTACTGGTCCAACATACGGGATCATGCATGGCCTTCCCAAGATCTATAAGGAGGGTGTCCTAATTTAGATTTATTCTTTCTTCGTTAAATATACCCAATTATAAACTTGTTAAGTATTTACTTCCATTGTTAGAACTGCTCACCAATAATACTTTTAACGTAAAAAGTGATGCTGATTTCAAGGAGGATATTCTAAAGCAGGGCTCTGACCTTTTATGGTCAGTTTCAACGTTGAGTCCCTGTTTACTAATATTCCAGTTAGGGAGACGATCGAAATCATATTGACCAAACTTTTCCATTTTCCGATTCTCTTTTAATGGTTTTAATAGACCTTTATTTAGGAAACTTTTAGAACTGGCAGTGCTGGACACGGTCTTTATTTTTAACGATTCTTGTTTCAGACAGGTGGAGATGATGGCAATGGGAAGCCCTTTAGGTCCTTAAAAGTTAAGTATACCTTAGTTTAACCAGACCACTGAGCTGATTAACAGCTCTCCTAGGGCTGGCCTGAAGGATTAGATTTATTTTCCGTTGCTAAGAACCAATTGGTTACCTAGCAACGGGACCTACAGCTCTTTAGGTCCTACCTTCGCCAATATTTTTATGAACTCCTGAGGAGACAGTATGTGACAATTGTCCCCTTAGTTTACACCCTTTATTTCATGAAAGATATGTGGACGACACCTTTGCCCTGTTTAAACTCGATTTTAATGCCGATTCCTTCTTAGATTTCATTAATGTCCAACATCCCAATATTTGGTTTACAATAGAGAAAGAAACTCGCAACTCTTTATTATTTCTAGATTTACGTATCACCAGGGAAGATATGGGTTTCAACCAGCATTCATAGAAAAAATACTTTTACACGTTTGGGCACCACTTCAATTTTTATAGCTCATATAATGTCACCTTTAAGTTGAATTCTCTCTCTACCCTCCTCCACAGGGCGTATTCTCTGACTTCCAGCTGGCCAGCCTTTCATAAAGAAGTAGAGTTCTTGGCTAATTTTGTCCGCAACAATTGTTTCCATCCCTTGTTGTCCATAGAATATATATTTAATAAGCTCTTAAAAGCAAAAATGAAACAACCTATTCCCATATATACCGTTCCCAAATTATGCATCTATACTAAGTTCCCTTCCTACTGACAAAAGTTTTAAAAGAAATGTATGAATTTAATTCATCATGAATTGCCAGCTATAAATCTGATGTTGGTCCCACGAAATCCTCTAAATATACTTTCTTTTTTTCAGAGTGACGGACAGACGGAGCCCTTCCTTGACATCCAAGATTATTTATAAAAATATACCTGTCCCAGATGTAGTCTGGAAACCTACGTTAGATGTACGAGGAGGCTTCTCAAGGTCCGTTTCTACTCCCATCAAGGTGTCAGCTTCAGGACAGGTTGCGCATTATCCAACCCCAAACTATCCAATGTTCGGAACCATTCTCAGATTTGTGGTGCCTGCTTGGATATAAATGATTTTAAAATTATTGGATCTGTCCGTAAGGACGGCGAGTTGATGGTGTTGGAGTCGCTTTTTATAAAAACTAATGTACCAACACTAAACACCCAATCATCGCCCACAAAACTGTTTATAGCATAATTGCCTGTTTGTTTACTCTCCACGTTCGTTATAGGTATCTTTTGTATGTTTATTTTCTCCGTCTTTGTAGCCATGTTTAGCTCTTACCTTGGTAGGTGTTCCTTTCAAGTTCTTGTTCTAATTTTTGCATTTGCTAATGTTAACGATTTTTATAGTTTTTTCCCGTTGTATAAGGACGTTTTAAATGTTTATAGTCTGTAATTTTCCAGCCTTGAGGATCCATCAAGTGATGTGAAACATTGGCATAATAAACTAGATACTTGTGAGAGACATACATGCCTACACACCTCAACCTGAGAAGTTTGTCGGGTTTGTTTCCCTGCAATTCTTCTATATATATATATATATATATATATATATATATATATATATATATATATATATATATATATATATATATATATATATATATATATATATATATATATATATATATATATATATATATATATATATATATATATATATATATATATATATATATATATATATATATATATATATATATATATATATATATATATATATATATATATATATATATATATATATATATATATATATATATATATATATATATATATATATATATATATATATATATATATATATATATATATATATATATATGCTATATATATATATATATATATATATATATATATATGTATGTATGTATACATGTATGTATGTGTATGTATGTATTTATATATGTATGTATATATATATATATATATATATATATATATATATATATATATATATATATATATGTATTTATGTATGTATACATGTATGTATGTGTATGTATGTATTTATATATGTATGTATATATATATATATATATATATATATATATATATATATATATATATATATATATATATATATAACGTTCGTAGAGCATTAAGGAGAAAGATTTTATTTTGAGCTTGTTAATTCACCTCGCCATTGACGAAGTCCTTTGTCAATGGCTTGGAAATAAAGTCGAAACCCTCAGACCTACACCTGATTCTTATTTTTCACCTGTGGTAATGTGTGATAAATGAATCACGTACAAAGTGATAATAATCATATATATATATATATATATATATATATATATATATATATATATATATATATATATATATATATATATATATATATATATATATATATATATATATATATATATATATATATACATATATATATATATATATATATATATATATATATATATATATATATATATATATATATATATATATATATATATATATATATATATATATATATATATATATATATATATATATATATATATATATATATATATATATATATATAATCAATCCAGGAAAACAGACCTGACAAACATCTCAGGTTGAGGATGTGTAGGCATGTATGTCTCTCACAAATAAATAGTTTATTATGCCAGTGTTTCACATCACATGATGCATCCTCAAGTCTGGAAAATTACACTCTAAATACTTAAAACGTCACTTATACAGCGGGAAAAATGTAAAAATTTTTAACATTAACAAATGCAAAATTACAACAAGAACTTGAAAGAAACAATTACCAAGGTAAGAGCTAAAACGTGACTAAAAGACGGAGAAAATAAACACAAAAGATGCCTATAACGAACGTGGAGAGTAAAACAAACAGGCAATTATGCTATAAAACAGTTTTGTGGACGATGATTGGGTGTTCAGTATTGGTATATTAGCTTTTATAAAAGCGACTCAACACCATCAACTCGTCGTTCTTACGGGTAGATCCAATATATATATATATATATATATATATATATATATATATATATATATATATATATATATATATATATAAATATATATATATATATATATATGTGTGTGTGTGTGTGTGTGTGTGTGTGTGTGTGTGTGTGTGTGTGTGTGTGTGCCCGTGTGTGTATCATAGAAATACAACGTGAGGCAAAATATAATTAAGGCTATTTGGACAAATAGAAATTAAAACAACTGAGTGCAAGATCTTTTAGCCCTACTATAAGTCATTTTTAGCAACATAGATACAATAAAATATAAGGATTAAAAGATTAAGTTTTATAAACAGCAGCTAAGATCAAGGGGATACACTGCATAATCAATGAGTATAAGTTCATTAATTTTGAAAAAGGTCTTCAGATGTATCTGTATGAGATCTTTTTAATCACATAATAAAGTATCTTCTTTTTATCATTAACTGGTGAAAATTTGCCGAATGATAAATATTTCAAGAACCGACCACACATTATACTCGAATATTCAGAACCCTCTATTTTCCCTTTCCTGCTTTTGTAGTCCTCTCTCTCTCTCTCTCTCTCTCTCTCTCTCTCTCTATCTATCTATCTATCTATCTCTCTCTCTTCTTCTCTCTCTCTTGATCATCACCGGCAGCCCTTCCGGCGGTCTATTTGCATGCGCCTTTTTCGGCAACTTGCAAAGAACCCTGGGCCACCGGCGATTTGTTATCATCACTCGGGTATTCAAAATCTGTGCTGAGAGGGTCTTCCTTTTTATCTCTTACAGAGTCTCCGTAAAGTCTTTCGGCATTGAATTCTTACAGATATAACTTTGCCCACATGTTTTACAGTTTCTTGAACATTGTTACGTGTAACCATTATATGTTTAAGGCGTATGTAATGGAATATAGAATTTAGGTTAAATGCCAAGCAGTGGGACACATGAGGTCATTCAGAACTGAAAGGGAAATTGAAAGCAAAAAAAGTTTTAAAGGTATTACAGCAAGAAAACCTCGAAATTACACTGAAACAATTATTTGAAGTTGGAAAGTAAGATTGGAGAAAGAGAACATGAACAATATGCAGCAAAAAGGAATGAGAAGGTTTGTAGCTACTGGCCGAAGGGTTGCTACAAAGAACCTGAAGTAATGATTACAGTGCACCGCGTGAGGTGACATACGGCACTAACCTCAACGGGAGTATGCTTAAGGAGGTTACTGTTATGTCAGTCTATTAGCCAGAAATTTCATGAAAGGGCACAAAGATGAAATGGGTATAAATTCGCTGAAACGGACGTATATTTTTCTAAAACCAGAGACACTTTTTCTAATGGATTTTGAATGAGGATGGTTCAATAATCCGTGTTACTGAACAAAATATGCTCGTTTAGCAAACAGGGACGACTTTTATAACCGATGTCTTTAAGATCATGGGCCCCTCATTAGAATACTTCAGTGCTTTGATAATAATAATAATAATAATAATAATAATAATAATAATAATAATAATAATAATAATAATAATAATAATAGTAGAGAGAGACTTTTTCTGTGGACAGTAGCATTGAATAGAATAGCTATTTATAATGCTAATCAATAATAATAATAATAATAATAATAATAATAATAATAATAATAATAATAATAATAATAATAATAATAATAATAATAATAATTTTTAATAATTAGGAAGAGAAATTCACTGATAACTTAGAAAACCATTATATATATACACATTATATATACAATATATATATATATATATATATATATATATATATATATAATATATATATATATATATATTTATATATATATATAGATATATATATATATATATCCCATTTATATATATATATATATATATATATATATAATATTATATATATATATATATATATACGTTTAGCAGACCAACCCAGCATTGCCCATGAAAACTCTGAATGACAGTCGATCATTTACTTTGATAGTAAGTCACACGTGGTGTGGTTTGATTGACATATTTATTTAAAACAATGAATTCTATACAAAATTATTAATCACAGGTAAAGTAAGCCAATTTCAAAGATAGTACACATACCTTATAATGACAAAAGAATTCACAGGAGATGCAGGATAATTTTTTCTAAGAGTGGCCACAATTGCAGTCTCACTATTTGGCTTGACATCGAGTCAGAAAGTGTACGAATCTACGTGTCCCGACACTCTAGGTTTCACAGCAGTCCAAAATGTTATCCCACAGCTTGGTCTTTGCCGAGACCAGCATTATGGGTACAGGTTGAAACCTCTGTGAAAACCTTCCTTGGGTCAAATGAAGGCCCCTCCCCCCTGCAAAATTCCTCCATCTAGATCAGTCCCAGTTCCCCTTCTATAGAGCACATGTTTAAAAACATAGTTACATTTAAATATATAAGATATATATATATATATATATATATATATATATATATATATATATATATATATATATATATATATATATATATATATATATATATATATATATATATATATATATATATATATATATATATATATATATATATATATATATATATATATATATTAAAAAATGAGCAGGTGCAGGAAAACAAGCAGATTCCACGTACAGTAATTTAATCCTACGTTTGGGGACCCACTGTCACATCATCAGGGACATCTATAAATGAAATATCAGACATCAGAGTGCTCTCAAACATTAAGCAAATACATGAAAATATATGAACTAAATTACACTTAAAAAAGTTATACATAAAAAAACACGAATTAAAATATAGAAATGAATTAGGCACTATGTAAAATCACAGACACACTAAAACCTATGCAATAAAATACACATACATTAAACATAAAAGAAGAGAATTTAGAATTAAACAATAAAAAAATGGAATAACAAAACCAATAATGAAAATCACAGAATATTGTGGGACAAACACCAACCTTTCAAAGCAAGAATAAAAAGCACACTAAAATTCATATAAACCTACAGACCAGAGGACCGAAATTATTGAAACCAAATTAGGCAATAAACAGTGGAACAGCCGTAGTCTGGTGATTAAGAGGAGGGACTTTCAGTTTGATATTGAGGCTCTCAAGATATAAGCAATTCTGGTGTTTTTTTTGAACTTGGCCTGTAATTTTGAAATAATCATACTTAATAGCTGTTTTACAGTAGTTAGTATGGTTTCTGATATTGGGCAATTCCGGACTGGATAGTCTGTAGCCTGTACGATGACTTATTCCAATATGGGAATCTGCTCTTACCTTGAGTAAACGTCGGGCCGAACCCACATAATTACCCGAATTACATCCTGGGCACTTATACCCATATACTACGCCCGACGTCATCAAGGGACAGAGCCGATCTTTCAGAAGACCAATGAGCCAATAGTTCTATGATTTTTGGAATAAGTTTCAGGTTGAGGGCTCCAATGTGATTGCGGATCACCTTGATAACTTGGTTCTGAAAATTGTTGTTATTTGCAAATATGGAAAGCTGGAAAATATAAGAAGTTTAGGGACATTGTAAGTAGGGATGATAGGGGATGATTTCTTATCGAGGACAGGCAGAAGTCCAACCTGCAAATCAGTTTGGTTGGGGAGCAATTATTGTTAAAATACTGGATTAAAAATACAATTTCACTGTGAAAAGGTGGCTTTTGGATGTTAAAGTAAAAGCTCTATGTACAAGTGTACAAATGGCATTGACTTTGAAATTAAAAAAGCAAAAGCTATAAAACTGGAGCCAAGACTTGTACATGATTTCCTCCTGTAATTGGTAATATTAATGTGATAGTTCTTTTAAGAATAAAACATCCAAAAAAGCTAGCTTACCTTTATATTCCTTCTCTAGGATAAACTTAATGTTGCTGTGAAATTGATTGGAAAAGTGTAAAAAATCTTTCTGCATCATAGTCGTTTTTAAACAAGACAAAGGTGTCTTTTTATACCGTGAATAAAATAGTGAACTGAAAGGACAGGGGGCAGTTCTTTCAAAAATGTGCTCCTCCAGGAGCACATAAAGATATTAACAAAGTTGGGCCCAGAGGCCCCCATCGCCATCCCATCTACCTGTTTGTATAAATTCTAAAAGAGTTCTCCAAGAATCAATGTTAAAATTATAATAAATAGACTCTGGTTGTGGAAATAACTTGGCCAAAATTATATAAATGGTTTCTCTCACAGATACATTCGTGAACAGTGATTCAGCATCTACACTGGACATATATAAGTCTGAGTCCTGTGAGAGTATTCTGCTTTTTAAATATTCTTCAGATTTTTAAAGTATATTGGTTATGAGTCAAGGGCTCCAATAATATGCTAAGAACTTTGCAAGTTTATAGTTGGGAGAGTTAAAAGAGGCCAGGATGGGGCGAAGGGGGATACCTGGTTTATGGATTTCTGGCAACCCAAATAAAATACAATGAAGAGCCACTAGAGAATAAATCTCATAGGTGCGTTCACTGATGATACTGTCTCTCTGGAGCGTTCGCAGGAACCAGTTGATTTTGTCCTCCACCTTGAAGATCTCCTGGAAATTAAAGGTTCCTATGTTCCTGAATTTGTTCTGGTCATTAAGGATGCAATTTATTTTGTTAATATAATCGTCCTTATCGAGGATTATAACCCCCTCCTCCTTGTCTGGCTTAACGACTACAATATCATCACGTTGGGATAAAGATTTAAGAAGTAGGAGATCACATTTGTTAAAAAAAAAAAGGGCCCAGTTGGTTTTTAAATTAGAAAAATATTAAGAGCAACAACCATTAGTTGTTGTGTAATTGGGATAAGTTTGTACATATTTCTAGTCTTTTATACGTTGAAACATACTTCAGTAGGAAGGAAGAGTTGACAAAAGTTAGAGTTTAATATTAGACAGGCAGAAGTCCAACCCTTAAGAAAGGAGAAACTCTTCACGTTTAGATAAAATATATTCAGAATAAAGACGGTAGTTAATTGGAAGTAAAATACCGAGATTGGATAGTTTTTCAGCATGTCTCCTTTGAATATTATTAATAAAACCTTGATACTGTTGTTAAAGAGCCTAATAAGAATAATCCTGTCAAAAAAGGAAAAACCAACAAGTGTTTCCTGACGAAGCAGCGAATATTGTTTATGCATAATCGGTCAAATTCATTTTGTTTACATTTCTACATCATTTTAATTCCATGTTTGTTATATATATTTTAAGTGCAATTTGGTGCATATATTTTCATGCATTTGCTTAATGTTTTAAAAGTACTCTGATGTCTTATATTTCATTTATAGATGTCCCTGATGATGTGACAAATGGTCGCTGAACGTAGGATTAAACTACTGTACATGGAATCTGCTTGTTTTCCTGCACCTGCCCTTGTAACATGTTGAAAAAATTTCCAGTTCTTTCGTCTGTATATATATATATATATATATATATATATATATATATATATATATATATATATATATATATATATATATATATATATATATATATATATATAATGTGTGTGTGTGTATATATGTACACACACATAGAGGAGAGAGAGAGAGAGAGAGAGAGAGAGAGAGAGAGAAGAACTGCAGATATTTACAGAATATACAATTGTAATTTAGCATACACTATAAATGGCAAATGTACCTTAATTGTTCCAATACATGAATAACATTATCCCAGTTTACGTTAAAACTAACAGTCTAAGAGGAAAAGATGCATCTGTTTATTATCAGTAGTTATTGAAGTTATTCATGTTTAACCTGGAATGAAAGACCCAAATTGGAATGCCTAAAAACATTCTCAAATTTCATTTTGTACTGACATTTTTGCTAGCCTTTCTTACCGAAATCCAATATAGGGTTCAATGCTCTTATTCTTATAATAAGCGTAACTTGAATATTGACGAGAAACTTTTCATCATCTCCTTGGAAGTGAAAGGAATTCACTTTCATGTGCAGAAAATCACTGTTTAAAAGGATTCATGCTAGTCGTAAGAACTTAAGTGTTAAGATGTCTGCTTAATATAAGATTTACTTGGGGAAGAGTCGAGCATCGTATTCCTGGAAGGTCATTCTTTGATGAAAAATTCATAAGAGAAAGAGAGAGAGAGAGAGAGAGAGAGAGAGAGAGAGAGAGAGAGAGAGAGAGAGAGAGAGAGAGACACTCAAGTTTGTGCTGAACATGAAAAAAGGATTTTCCCCTATATAGAAAAGAATAATAATTTCAACCCTTTATATTACCTTTCCTTAGAATTCATTTTAATCCTCTCGGAGGTTGTTTGAGATAGTTTGGGAAAAATACGTTTTTCTTTGAAGTCTTTATGTAACTGAATATTCTCATATGGAAATATACTCCAGAATTTAGACAAGTCTCTGAATCCAAGAGTTCTGAAATTAAATAAAAAAAAATCACAAACTGCTAGCACCTACCGACTCAACCACCATCTCCCAACAAGGCACACAGATAGACATATACATATACATATACATACATATGTATTGTGTATGTATATATATATATATATATATATATATATATATATATATATATATATATATATATATATATATATATATATATATATCTCAAGAACATAAAAATATATATACAATCAGAAAGCTACCAACGTCCTTTTTATATCCAATTGCTCTAACTGTCGATTGGTATAAAATATTTTCATAAATGTTACTAAGGGGAATTTTTTAGTTGATAAAAGTCCACCTCCCGAGGGGTCGAACCAGCGACGGACGAGGAATCAGGACTACAGGAACGCACTAACGCAGTCGGCCACAAGAGAGGTATAAGTGAATATCATCTCCCAAGAACTCACCCGTCGAACTCAGGTGTTTTGCGTTTGGAGACGATATCCACCCACCTCTGCCATGTTGACCGTGTAGTGCGTTTGTCGCACGTAGCCATATTATGACTATTTATCACATCACCGTGATTCATATACAATCAGAAAGCTACAAACGTCCTTTAATATCCAATTCGCTCTACCTCGGAAATAATATATTTACAGGCTGCAGTTATTTTTACATTCAGGAAGGGTTAAACTATATATACGCTCTGGGGAATACGAACTTTCTGAGTAAGCATAAACGTGATTTCAGCCGAAATAATAATTACAATAACATTAATAATAATAACAATAATTTTAATAGTAGTAGTAGTAGTAGTAGTAGTAGTAGTAGTAGTAGTAGTAGTAGTATTAATGTTTCAAAAAGCAGAATTATCAATATTAATAAAATAAATTAATGCAGGATCATTAACAATGATAGTACATATCTCATTAACAGTGTTTAGTATAATGCTAAAGAGGAAAGGAGTCGGTCTTAATCCATTTCATTATAATGAAATTAACATTTGTCAGCTATGTTTCATGATTTAACCCAGCTAGTGGGCCAGTCCAACTTGCTGCCGGTCTCAAGCCCAGATAAATGGGGATAGTTGCTACCTGGTCTAGCCAACAGAGTATGAACCAGTCGATACTAAAACAAAGCCAACAGTGGCAAAAACTAAATAATGAAATTTGAGTCAATACTGTAATGCAAAAGGGGCTAGGCATACCCCAAGAGACAATGCGCTGCAGTATCCCCTGACAGCAGTGAGAAGTTGGCGCAAAGCCACCACAGAAGTAACGTCTGCCGGTAAAGAAGTTAGTGAGGAAAAGGATTGGAAAAAGAAAAGAAAGATGAGAATTGGAAATTGAATGTTGGTACCATCAAAAGGGAAGAGTGTTGATGATGTCATACAGAGAAGGAAAATTATGATTCTAATATACAAGAGACTAAATGGAAGGGGAAAAGTCCAAGAAAGCTGGAGAAGGATATAAAGTTTACTACACAGGAAGATACAAGGAGAAATGGGTTAGGAATTATTCTCCATCCAGATTTGCAGAAGAATGTCACAGAGGTCTGTTACGAAAAAAGGTTTTCGGCCCTTAAGAAAAACACAGGATCTAGATGGAAATATTATTGGGGCTGCTCTGGCTAATCGGACAGCTCACACACACAAAGGAGGAGGAATAACAAAAATACAGGAGTTTGTTATAAAATAGATTTATTAATATTAAATCTTAATAAAAATCTATAACAAAAAAAAAGGCCATAAATAAATGAGCCAGGTCCGCCACGAAACACAAAAATAAAGCAATATTACTTTATATCAAAAAAGAAGTACCAGCAGCAGTCGATACAAACAAAAAAAGCCATCTCCAGCGAAGTCCACCAACTAACGACAACAGGCCGTATTATCACGACGTCCTGCTGCCGTCTCGCCAAAATACAAGGACACGGGGGCCACTGCACCTGAGCCAAAAACTGCCGACAGGGTCTCCACCTGCGGCCAACAAACAACCATCTTCGTTGGTGCGCTGCTCCAGCCTGGGCCCAAACAACGGCTGCCCAAGAAACGTCCTCAAAGTCGAACTGCTGCTGGTACTCAAAAAGTTCTCTTCCCCAAGAGAACAACCTGTTCGCCACTGCTGCCCGAACTGACTAAAAGTTGGCGCCACGCCAACACAGACGTAAACACTCCTGTGAAAATAAGAGGAGGGGGAGGATTAGCCAAACAAACAAACTACCATAACGCCCATAAAACAAACTAAAGATCCTAATACCTTTCCTCCGACAGAAAAAAAAAAAATTACAAAAATTTTTTTTTTTCCAAAATAACCAACCTCCTCCTCCAATGTGGTGAAAACTCCGACAACCAGAGCAGAGCCAATCCTGTCACACGGTCGCCAATGTTACGAACCGAGGTTTCGGCCCTTAAGAAAAACACAGGATCTAGATGGAAATATTATTGGGGCTGCTCTGGCTAATCGACAGCTCACACACACAAAGGAGGAGGAATAACAAAAATACAGGAAATTGTTATAAAAATAGATTTATTAATATTAAATCTTAATAAAAATCTATAACAAAAAAAAAAAGGCCATAACAAATGAGCCAGGTCCGGGCCACGAAACACAAAAATAAAGCAATATTACTTTATATCAAAAAGAAGTACCAGCAGCAGTCGATACAAAAAAAAGCCATCTCCAGCGAAGTCCACCAACTAACGACAACAGGCCGTATTATCACGACGTCCTGCTGCCGTCTCGCCAAAATACAAAGGACACGGGCCACTGCACCCGAGCCAAAACTGCCGACAGGGTCTCCACCTGCGGCCAACAAACAACCATCTTCGTTGGTGCGCTGCTCCAGCCTGGGCCCAAACACCGGCTGCCCAAGAAACGTCCTCAAAGTCGAACTGCTGCTGGTACTCAAAAGTTCTCTTCCCCAAGAGAACAACCTGTTCGCTACTGCTGCCCGAACCTGACTAAAAGTTGGCGCCACGCCAACACAGACGTAAACACTCCTGTGAAAATAAGAGGAGGGGGAGGATTAGCCAAACAAACAAACTACCATAACGCCCATAAAACAACCAAAGATCCTAAGGTCCAACGTCCTCAGTGACAGGCTCAAAAAAAAAAGTTTGTGAAAGATAAGAGAGTATGGCATATCATCTCGGCATACACCCCTCAACAAGGGTGTAGTGAAGAGGATAAGGAGGCATTCAGAGGGGAAATTAGAAGAATATATTGAAAGAGTTCCAAGAAGTGAACTATTAGTGTTATCTGGGGACATGAATGCCCATGTAGGTGAGAGTTTTGATGGCTTTGAAGGAATACATGGAGGAGGAGGTTTTGGAAGAAGAAACCAGGACGGTTATAGATTGTTGGAATTAGCAGAAGCTATAAATCTGGTAGTTTTGTATACAAAGTTTAAGAAAAGAAGTCATCCGGTAACATAAAAAATTGACAAAATAAGACACAAATTTATTATGTTTTGAAGGAAGGAAGACACAGAAAATCATTATGGATTGTAAGGCTATTCGAATTGAATCTGTTGTATACAACATAAACTAGTAGTGGCAGATTTTAAGTTGAAAGCAATAACTAAGGAAAAGCCCCAACCAGGAGTAGGAGGATCAAAACTTGAAGCTAAAGGGGGAGAAGACAAGAGAGTTCAGAAGTAAAGTGGAAAGAGTCAGTGAAGAGAGATATGTAAATGGAATATCAGAATCCGTCTGAAGAGATATGGGATAATAGGAAAGGGATTGTGGTTCCAGCAGCAGCAGAGGTGTGTGGGAGGACAAGTGCTAAGCAGCAACAGGAAAGAGAAATATGGTGGTGGAATCAAGAGGTTCAAACAGCTGTGAAGGAAAAGAGTATAACCAAAAAGAAGGTGGGAAGAAGATAACAACTACAAACAAAAGAGGAGTATAGACGGACAAAAGAGGAAAACAAAGAGAAAGGTAGTGACAGAAAGGACAAGCCATGAGAGAGTGGTATAAGAAGATGGGAACACCAGAGGGAGAAAAGATGATCTACAGAATTGCAGAAGGGAGAAGAAAAGACAGGCAGGATGTAGGAGAGGTAGGAATTATTAAATATGAAAATGGAAATATCTTAACGGAGGAAGAAGAGCTCAAGAGAAGATGGAAAGAATATTTTTTCAGTCAGATATTTAACACTGAGAATGGGTATGAAGTGCTGCAAGAATGTTCCTCTAGTAGAGGGACAGTACCAAACATCAGAAGTGAAATAAGTCAGAATGTGTTATAAAGAAAGGAAAAGTTGATGCTGCAGGAAAGTCAGAGGTAGCAATAGAAATGATTAAAACATTGGGAAATCTAGGTGCAGAGTCGGTACACACATTTATTGGAAAAGATGTGGGATGTAGCAGGAAATGCCAAAGACTGGAACGATAGTTGGATGATTAAAATGTATAAAAAAGGAGATATGTTAAATTGTGGGAACTAAGAGGAACAAAGCTTTTGGGGCATGTATTCAAGATACTAGAGAGGATAGTAGAAGAAAGATTGAGAGAGTTGATGGATATACATGAGCAGCAGTTTGGGTTTATGAAAGGAAGGAGAATGGTGGATACTATTTTTATAGTATGACAAGTCCAAGAGAAGTATTTAGAAGGAAACAGGTAAGTTTACATGTGTTTTGTGGATCTTGAAAAGGAGTAAGAAACAGGGTACCAAGAAGAGTAGTTTGTTAGATTGAGAAAGAGAGGAGTATCAGAGAAATTGGTAAGTTTGGTGAAGATGATGTATGAGGGGCAAGAACCACTGGTACAGACAAAATATAGGGAGACTGAGGCATTCCTCCTGGAGGTTGGCCTCCATCAATCACCAAACTTTGAGTCCATTCTTTACTCCTCGATCATTATAGACACTTTGACATCAGAAATTAAGGAACAACGATGAACAGTGGGAACTGGTGTTTTCTGATGATTTAGTCATTATAGCACACAAAAAAAGAACTGCAAGAAAGGCTTCTAGCATGGAAAAGTCTTAGAAAAGAAAGGACTGGAAGTGGATATTGGAAAGACAGAGCTAACGATTAGTAGTATAGAAGGACATGAAGTAAATATTCAAGTGGAAGATGGTACATGCAAAACAGACTAATGAGTTTAACTACTTGAGGTCAGTAGTAACAGATATATATATATATTATATATGGAGGGAGGCAATGAGAAAGCAATGAGGCAGAGAGTGAAAGAAGCATGGGAAAATCACAGTGGAAGAGAAGTAACTGGAGTTGTTTTAGAATTGAAAATGCCATTAAGACTCAAAATGAAGATTTATAAGACAGGTATCAGGCCCCACTAGTATATGGGACAGAAATTGGGGCAGTTAAGAGGAAAGAGGAGG
Source organism: Macrobrachium rosenbergii (assembly GCF_040412425.1). Classification (NCBI taxonomy): domain Eukaryota; kingdom Metazoa; phylum Arthropoda; class Malacostraca; order Decapoda; family Palaemonidae; genus Macrobrachium; species Macrobrachium rosenbergii. The sequence goes on along the minus strand of NC_089764.1, from coordinate 8,913,706 downwards.
GAGGTTGGAAAACCCAGACAAGGGATGGTGAGATGGATTGCTGGAATATCACTACTGGAAAGAAGGAAGAGCCAAGATATAGGAAGAAAGTGTGGTATATGTAATGTAAAGGAGAAGGCTAGGGAATCTTCTTCTGAGACACTGTGGCCATGTAATAAGAAGAGAGGGAGGTGGAACCAATCAAGAGAGCTAAGAACATGCCAGTGCTGGGGAGGAGGAGTGTGGGGCATCAGCGGATCAGATGGATGGATGTGGTGAGGAGGGATATGGGTGGGACTACTGAAGATGCAAGGAATAGAAATGGATGGAGAAAGTTGACTCAAGCGGCTGACCCTGCTATACAGTAGGCCTCGGATAAGGTCGAAAGAAGAAGAAGATTATTTCCATGATTTGCCACATTAAATCAACAATGAATGCAAGACATGGCAACTGGAACCGATACTTACTTGACCACTTACAGGGAAATTGACTACGAGACATTTTTGTGGTAAGAAAACCTCTCGAGACCAACAAGAAAGTTTTTATAAAGACAAGTCGGACGACTTTAGATGCAAAACTGATAAAGAAATGTGTTAAGACAATTGTTCCAACAAGAATTCTGTCTTCTCGAAAACTAAGACCAACAAGAATTTTCATGTACAAATTAGGTCAAAATGTGAAGTCAAACGATGACATCACAGACCCAACCATAAAGCATGAAGGGGCAGCGTTAAGTTAAGTGCTTGTATGTTTACCCAACTTTGCAAGAAATATTTTATCAGAAGGGAAATTACAATATACTAAAAATCAAGATTTGTTTAGACCAAGTCAAATGAGGTGAGGCTGAAATACAGCGACCAGCTGTGAAGAAGCATGGATCTTGTGTGTAAGGGAAACAGCCTTCTCATGGGCTTTTACGGGCAAAATGTTGTAAGTGTCACTCTTATCCGTTGCTCTTTTATATGGTCTTTTGTTTTGATACGAAGTATATCAAATCCTTCCTGGGATATCCTTATTAAAACTGAATGTCTCATTGTTTGTAAGAGCAGTCTTCATGATTGTTCCTCTAACTTCTGAATACATGCCTCTTGCATGATCCTTCTCATATTGTCTTTTAAGGATAGTTAGTTTATTAAGAGTTGAAGAACTTGTAAAAGATAATATGACCTTATTTTTCAAGAAAAACATAACAAGAGCATTCCATATTTCTTTGTTCTTTTTTAGAAACACTGTAGATGTTACTAGATGCAAATATTTTGAGTTGAGGCACAGCAATTATGCTTAATCACAAAGTTTACATTTGTATACCTCTTACTACACGAAGCCTAATTTGCTCTGATCTGTCTCGATGGTATAATGAGTGCCCTTGTATCCGCTGACAAGGCCATCACTGCAACAGTTGGTTTACCATACATGAAGAATCAGCTTAGCTTCCTAAATCTGGTAACGGTGTCTTGCGCAATACCATCATCAAGAGAACCACCAGACGTACTTGAAAACAATGACAACAAAATAACTATAAAAACATGATGCAACAATAACAAAAATGATAAGCACATAACAAAAAGCAAATGAATATGGTACACAAAATAGATGAGAATCATTAGACAATTATCATTGCTAGCAATTATTATTATTATGACATCACAACCTTGATGAAAGCAGTGATTTATCATCATTCCTACAAGACTGAACATTCCATACCTGAAACAACTTTACCCCTGGCTAAGTCAAACCCCAGAGGACTAACCTTCATATAAAAAACACTATATGTAAAAATGAGGAGTGCAAAGACCTTTATTGTTACATATATTTTAAGGTATGCCCAAGCTCTCTTGTCAAGGAGACAGACATAGTACGCCAGGATGAAGCTATCACTTGACATCACTAAGAAAAATAAGGACTTATGATCTACAAAGGATCATTATGCAATGGAGTTTGAGTACCTAAATAACCTTGAGGTACTTCACATCAAGGAATATAAACCCATTGAATTTATAGCAAGAAAATTTATTCTGGTGACTGGCAACAAAATAATGAAATTACTAATCAAGACAAAAACCCATGCTACCACAACAGAAGTAACAAGCTCCCTAACTTCTGCCTCCTGTGCAAAACAGTTGGTGTGAAAGCACCATTCAGATCTTTATTCATTTAGTCTACTACTGAAAAAATAAGTGTGACTAGTGATATTTCTAATAAAAAAAAAATTAATTTACAGGTTATTATTATTCCCAGGAAAGTTCCTGTGTATTAAAACTTTAAGGGAAACAAGAGTTTTAACAAAAAGTTTCATCGGCCTGATACGTATAAATTTGTTAGTTATTTCTTCTTTTCTTCTGCTGCTCTTCCAACGAGAGTTACTAAGGCAAGCGCAAAACAGTTTCATTTTATTTTTACTCCAATACAAGATTTAATTATGGAAATTGCCAGCGGTTGCTTAAAGTACTTGATTTTCTTATTGATTTTGTTTTTCAAGAAACCTTTCAGAATTTATCATAACCCATTTGCTTAATGTTAAAAAAAAGGACAGCAAAGCAATGCTCGTATTTGAATGATAAATATGAGACATTATTCATCCTGGCTTTGTAGGAAGAAATAATATTAGGTTTGTACTTGCCTTCCATGACTGTCGTATATGTTGTGAAAGTAGTCCTTACAAACACACACACACACACACACTATATATATATATATATATATATATATATATATATATATTTATATATATATATATATATATATATATATATATATATACATATATACATCAATATATATATATATATATATATATATATATATATATAATATATATATATATATATATATATATATATATATATATATATATATATACATATGTTATATATATATATATATTACTTTCAAAACAATCAAGCCTGAGAGCCCGCTTTTTTTTAAAGTATGTACTAGATTCCGTTTCCTCATGCATTTGCATATAATTTCTGAATTTGTACAATCGTCCAAGCAACCCTGCTATCTTATGGATCCTTCATCCTCTTGACAGAACTACTTCTCTGTTTCACAACTTTAACGGAGCTTTTTATAATTTCTTTCTTAATTAAAAGCCTCACCACCTCCCTAAATAACTATTTCATTTATATTGTTTATTTCTCGTTTCTTATTAAACCCTTCCAACTTCAGTCTGCTGTCATTCCTGATAAATGGGTTTTTTCAAGAATGTTATCACAAATAATGTTTTATAGATAATATAAAACATTTTCATTTGAGCTGCATAGTTCACGCTTAGCTTTGCATTGTCCTCTGGTATTTTATTCTACGAGAACTTTATTACCTTTGTAAATGTGTTTCCAATTTATGCTGCCAGTTAACTTGTTTATGTTCTAATCACAATGAGTCTTATTATAAGTCTTTCCTTTGATTAACGTCCTCCATCACTCGGTCTATACATGTCTCAGTTGTTCTTCCAGACCAAACTCATTTGCTGTTAAGGCCAAGTGCGGCCAATATAAGCTTCACTTTCATTGCAAATATACTGAGAAATTCCCTAACCATTTACACCCACCTGCTGTCTCTACATTTGGTTTTCTCATACCCATCGTAAAGTTCCTTCAATGGCGTCACATGAAAACCGTTCCCCTTAATTCGCTTTTATCTTACCTGCACATTGCATATTAAAGGTTTTTTTTATATTCATGCATCTTGCATCTTGTGTATGTTTAAAGAACATTATTATTTAGAAAGAAAATTATTATAAAAATTTCATATTTTGCTCAGACATAAAACTACTGTAATTTATTGTCGCCGACTCAATAGAGGCAAGAATGATACGAACGGGACGAAACGTGAAAAGCTATGCTTCTTACTGATTAAAGCAAATTATATGAGATTTGACTCACAAACTGGGTTCGCATATATTAAATATACGCGCGCGCGCACACACACACACACACACACACACACACACACACACATATATATATATATATATATATATATATATATATATATATATATATATATATATATGAATGTCTTTTCCTGTAATACTACAGTGTAATATGAAAATAAGAAGGCCCATAAAACACACACACACACACACACACACACACACACACACACACATATATATATATATATATATATATATATATATATATATACCCTATATATATATATATATATATATATATATATATATATATATATATATATATATATATGCTGACCAACCCGGTACTGCCCGGGATAAGTCTGAATGACAACTGATAAACTTTGTCTGGTTCCCTCTTTTTCTCACTTTTTCCTCTTCCTCCTTCCTAACACCTTCTACTCTCTCTCTCTCTCTCTCTCTCTAACACCCTTCCCAACCAGCACCCCCTTTGGTGCTATTGATATCTTACCCCAACAATATTCTCCTCCAGATAGGAAGTTATATTATGTATACCAAATAAGTAGGATAAATTCGTAAAGTTATCAAGTCTACGGGCATAACAAGCTTCATTTCAGGAAGCCCCAGCTCCACCCCCCTTTGGTGCTGGTGATGTCTTACCCCACAGTGTTCATTTTTTAGAGATAGAAAGTCATAAGTATACTTAGCTTGGTAGAAATTGCTCACTGCGTTTTAGAGTTATGCTGAACATACACGCATTTATATATATATATATATATATATATATATATATATATATATATATATATATATATATATATATATATATATATATATATATATATATATGTATATGTATATATATATATATATATATATATATATATATATATATATATATATATATATATATATATATGTATATATATATATATATATATATATATATATATATATATATATATATATATATATATATATATATATACATACATTGTATATATATATATATATATATATATATATATATACTGAGTTTTATGTAGAAAATAAAGGAAAGGATAAGGTGTTTTCCCTATTTATGGACTGAATAAATGAGAGAAAGGTATAACTTTATTTTTTAAAAGTAATCTCTCTTTATGACGCAACATACTACCAATAGTCCTAGGGTTCATTAAGACAAACTTGACATGCAGTTCGGACTGCATTAAGGGAGGTAATATCTCTTTATGATGCGACATCAAGTTTGTCTTAATGAACCCTAGGACTATTGGTAGTATGTTGCATCATAAAGAGAGATTACCTCCCTTAATGCAGTCTGGTGTTGTCTATATTTATACTTGCTGCCAATGCAACAGGCAGACTTACGTTGGCAACACGCGCCGCCTGCTTAAGGTGAGATGATGCACATAAAAAGGCATCAGTTTCCGTACAGGGTGTAAACTATCCAACCCAGAACTATCTAACATTAGGAATCATGGGAAATTTTGCAAAAATAATATGAATTATAAGGATTTCAAGATATTATTATCAAGCCCATGGGAGCACCACCTTCCAATATTAGAATCTCTAGCTATAAAGAAACTCGTTCCCACCTTAAACAACCACTCTTCATCTGTTCCCTTGTGCATAGCTTAAACCACGCCCTTCTTGTTGTTTACTTCCGGTGCATTTTCCATACAGCAACTGAACTCCGTTGAGACAAGGTGTCTTTTTAACTACTCTTAACTTTATTTCAATAATGTATCTTACTTTGCCTTGCTTTATTCAATGTATTTTGCGTGTCAAAAAAAAATAATTTGTTATGCTGTATTGCTTATCAGTTTTTTATCTTTGATTTAAGCCTGGATGATGAGACATTAGTCTCGAAACGCCGCTGTAGGAATCAAGTGAATTATGTTTCATGCTGTCTACTTCCACGCCGCCTGGCTTTGTACTGCTGAGGAACAGCCTCACCAACATGTTGAAATATATATATGTGCATATATATATATATATATATATATATATATATATATATATATATATATATATATATATATATATATATATGTATATATTTATATCAATATATATATATATATATATATATATATATATATATATATGTATATATATATATATATATATATATATATATATATATATATATATATATATATATATATATATATATATATATATATATATATATATACATCATTTTTCAACACAGAGCTAACGAATCCTGCATTCTTTGAGGTTAGTAGACTGTCAAGAAAATGATTAATTTCCTCCGAAATTCTTTCTCATTGTCTGTCTCTTCGCTTGACGATCTTCCCTATGTCAAGTAATCATCACTGAAGTAGCAAAGACATTATATTTTTCTTTTACTTTATACATAAAGAGTACATTTGATTTGAAAATGGTCAAAAAGATGGAACGAACATAAAAGAGAGAATTTATTAAATGAATAGAAAGAAAAAATGATAATTTGCACAACGACCGTTGACGCTGTAACCAGAGGACTCGAAGTCAATTACCAAGTTCCAGTCGGGTCCAAAACGCTGTGATGCATCTTTTATGGTAATAATTCATCGTCGGGACAGTTTTAATGAGGAACCTTTGTTCTCTTAATCTTTAATGACCTTTGCTGATTTAAGGGTTTTTGTGCAATTAAAGAGGTTAAGATCTTGCCATTTAGTTCCTAGTTCAGTTTCTTGGTGTTATTTTCCAGTCTAATTAGCTTGCAAAACTAACTTTAAAGAAACGATGAATTATTTAAAGAAAGTCCCAGATGAAGTCAAAATAACCAGGTAGATTTACTGTCTTGAAGTGCATCATATCAACATAGAGTTAAGTAATGATTGATTATGAAAAAGAATAATGATACAATGCTTTCATTATTAATTTCAAATTTGTTGTGCTGTTCGTCGTTACACCTTTCGTTTGATTGTCCGATTGTTTATCCTTTTTCAATTCTGATCCATTCATCAAGACTATTTTGTTAGTGGGAGGCATTTTTTTCACTAATAATTTCATCTATACTTTTCTGTACTTTAATCTTTGGCATTCT
>NC_089764.1:8866795-8901795 GCF_040412425.1 Macrobrachium rosenbergii | reverse complement strand
TTTTAGGCATTTCATCCATATACTCAAAAACGCATTATCACAATTTACAAATCGTGAAATCTGTCTAAATGGTCGTTTGGCTTAATAAAGGGAGATAATATTCCACCTAAATTTCCCAATACGGATAATATTTGCACTAAGAAAGATGTTTTACCGCTATTAGTTTCACCAAGAAAAAAATGAATAGTTTTTTGTTTTAAAGTTCCAACCTCGTGACAAATTGTTATAAAAATTAAATTAAGTACATATACCATTGAAGCTACATCGTAGCTAAAAGTTTGTAAAAGGCCGAGTAAAACTTGACTCGAAGCACATTTACATAAAGGTTTTATCAAATCATCCGTTTCAATGTCAGGTAATAATCTTGATGCAAAAGGATATGTATCTAAAATTATTCGTAAAAGTTGAGCTATGTATTATCAATATCAATTTTATTAAAATTTAAAAATGCAGCATTTTCTTCTTTTTCAGTTGATAATAATTTAAAAATATTTTTCAAACCTTTGGGATTTTGTATTAATTGATCAATAACGAAATATTTTATTAATTTAATTAATTGTACATAGTCTTCATCTTGAACAAATTTTAATGTTAATTTTGTATGATGATCCAATCTAGTCATTTTTGATAAATAGTGGTGTTGTTGCGATAATGTCATTACACGGTAGTAATGTATCAATTAAAAGAAGCCGTATCCATAATCAATTTCTCTGACTATTTGATTTATAATGGCAGTATTTTTCATCTTCATCATCATTATCATCATTATATCCTTCTTCACTAATATCTTTAACAACTCGTAGTTGTTGTTTAATGCAATCTGTTTTTGAGTTTAATTTTTTTCTAATTTCTCCATGTTCATTTTTAAATGTTTTTTTAAGATTCGATGAAAAATGGGAAATATCTGTTCATGTAAAAATTTGCAATGTTGGTGGTGATTTAATAATTCATCTAACTCGTCCGGATATATCAAATTCATTTTTTTATCGATATAATACATGGGAATTGGTAAAATGTGTAATAAAGAACCATTTATGGGGTTACAAGTTCCCAAAATTAAAAAATTTATAAATTTTAGCCAATATTAAAGTTGGTATACAGGTTAAGAAGCTCAATATAATTGTATTTTATTTAAAATTTGAGAAAGAACTGGGGTATAGCTATTACCACTACAACCTACTAACCCCCCTCCTCTTCCTTATTCTGTTCTGTTTGCTCAGAGACACACACACACACACACACACACACATATATATATATATATATATATATATATATATATATATATATATATATATATATATATATATATATATATATATATATATATATATATATATATATAATATATATATATATATATATATATATATATATATATATATATATATATATATATATATATATATATATATATATATATATATATATATATATATATATATATATATATATATATATATATATATATATATATATATATATATATATATATATATATATATATATATATATATATATATATATATATATATATATATATATATATATATATATATATATATATATATATATATATATATATATATATATATATATATATATATATATATATATATATATATATATATATATATATATATATATATATATATATATATATATATATATATATATATATATATATATATTATATATATATATATATATATATATATATATATATATATATATATATATATATATATATATATATATATATATATATATATATATATATATATATATATATATATATATATATATATATATATATATATATATATATATATTTTATATATGACAACCTGCATTCTATTCACAAACATGTTTTCTTCCTTTCTAACAGGGAGAAGGTAGAATCATGATATTTTCCCGCAGTTTCTGACTGCTTCTCTTGGAATCATCACAGAAGCATTTCAGTTATTGTTCATCCAAAGCTTGCAATTGTTGATCATTTCTTTTCTATATTGTTCGTCTCTGTAATAATCCATTTATTTACTGTTGTTGAACTATATAGACTATTTAGCTCAACCTAATATTGATCTCTAGGTACTTAATGGATAAATTCTTGTAAAGGTATAATACTAATAGTGTAAGTATAATGACCTACAACACACACACCCACACACACAAACACATATATATATATATATTCTCATGTTCGCCTGAGGTAAAGTGGTTGTCTAAAAATTATATGGGCATGTAATTATGATTTACAATGGTATCAGTCACAAAACACCGGTGCTATATCTCTCCAGAAAGAAAAATAATCATTTCCAATGGTTATCAACAAAATGTTCCGAATCATTATAGATTACTTCCTTTTCCTAAATAAACGCCACTTCTTGGTAAAGGAGCCAGACTTTTAAGAATAAACATTTCTAATGTTTTCGTTCCTCTTCAAAAAATTACTTTGAATGGTTTAAATAGAGATAATAGATAGTTTTAAAAACTGTTGTAACAAATATTTAAAAATCACTAAAAATCATATCACATTGCTTCGTTACAAGAGTAGAGAAATTAGGAATTTGTAGAACGGTGGGGTATAGTAAGAAAAAATTAAAAGATGACAAGGGATATTCCCATATATCTTCCAGGATTCCACATTTCTTCTCGTGAAGGAGGAAAAAATATGAGAAGACAAATATCTTCCCTATAAACTAAATGGCCCGAGCGGCAGGTGTCAAAATCACGAGTCTCCAACAATATCTCAGATTTTAGAAAATATTTGGCTGGATGGGTAGTAAAAAATATATATTTTTTGCTGCATGTATTTTAACTTTCATTTTTGAATTTGCGCGTAATGAGGTCCCTGCGCACAAGGTAAATAAGCAACAAGGTAAGGTAATCAAAGCTCCCCCTCCAATACTTAGTAAAAAATTATATCTTTATAAAAATGTAATCAGTGAAATCCCAGTTCACAGCAGGTGGGTGATCAGTTACGGGGTTCACGGTATGGAGTACTAAATGACACCTGTAGGGGGATGTGATCATGGCCCATTGCAAGATCATAGTGAATGTTGCAGGTCACAATAGAATCATGAAGCTGAGGGGACGTGATGCAGTGGTCCAGCCAGGAGGTTGTAATTGTGACCGTTCTATTTTCTACATAGGTATAGGAGGAGGGAGGGAAGAGCATTACATCGCTAATTTGGAGAGCGTGATTTTGGCGGGAGGGAGTAAGTTCATTGTAAAATTGTTTTGTGGGGTGAGAATTAAGGTCCCCAGTTATACAAATATGATCAGCAGTAGAATCGTGAATAATGCTGTGTAACTCACCTAGGTTCATGCAGTATAAACATCAATTATTAGGATCTTAGAGTCCCCTACTGTCACTTGAAGCCCCAGCAATCTATCACTCCTATAGGTCAACACATTCACCACATTTTCTAACAATTTGTGCCACAGGAAAGAAAGGCCCCCCTTTCGGGCGACCGGCTACGATGTGATCTGTAACTTGCATCGATGAGGTTGAGGAAGCTCTGAAGTCTTCATACACTGAATCGCAAATGGCTAGGTCATGAGGCCAGAGGAACATTTCTTGTAATGCAGTGATGCCTTTGAAGATTTTGCAGAACATCTTTAGGGGAGGAATGTTCCACTTGAGGCGACAAATATTCCAAGAGATTATATTTAGTGTATCCATGGCTACTCACGAAGATGGGAAATGAATGAGTTGATCATTTGGGTGGAAGGGGGTTGGCCGGCGAGGATGGCATTCACTCGCCTTGGGAGGTTGGCTGGCACTTGTGGTAGATGGCGAGTCTGCACCTGAACCCCTACTTGGGGTATCAGTAAGTTCCCCTGAGAGGGGGGTTGGCCCCTGGTTAGGTTGTTTCTTGAGACTTTTATATCATTACCGAAATTCTCGTTTTTAAGAACATCTAGGTGTTGAAATAGGCAGGTGATCCTGTAGGCCACTCTGTGTTTAATTTTGCATGGGAGTTCATGGGAGATAAAAGGGTCGGAGCCCGTGAGAAACTTGACTCTCTCCACTATGGCGCCTAGCTTCACCGATGAGCATAAATTATGAATCATAACATGACATCTCTTCTCAGGTTTCAGGCGAGGTGATTCACGAATGTTGGGCTTCGGTCCAGTGGACAATCGAGAAGTTTTCTTTTTTCTACTTGTTTGTGTCTGCCAGCCCCCAATCCCCTCATGATCAATCACATCCTCATCCACGATAGGGGTTTGTGGGGAGAGATAGGGTCAATAGACTCACGAGGGCTGGTGATCGTCACTGAAGATCTATCTTCCACCGGAGGCACTGGGGCTGGAGAGGAGGTTGGGGGTCCATCGGTCCCCTCCGATAGGTCTATAGGTGATGTGGGCATTTCATCCGAGGGAGAGAGGGCAGTTCCCTCATGGGACGGCATGGCCATCTCGACTTTGCGTTGCACCCCCAATTCTCTCTTGTTGTTGGGAGATGAGGAAATAATAGATACCTCACTCAAAGGAGTCTGCTGGTTTGCTGTGCAATTGTCTAATGGTTCCTGCACTCCCTTGATCGCATCCTAGATCCGTGAAAGATTGGTATTTGATTCCACAGTTTAAGACTGTCGAATGATTCCTGTAATCCTTTGATCACATCCCAGATCTGTGAAATTTTTTCTTGTGCTTCCTCAATTTTTTTGAGTTTTTGCCTTTTTTTTCTGAGAGGAATTTTGCTGTTAGAATGGCATTTTTCGCCGTATGGTACACTGCAGATAGGCTGATTTCAGCAGGCCCCTTTGGAGGCAGATTGTTAGGGTCATCAGCGTAGATTTCCACCAAGCAGGTCCTTAGCCACTTAGTGATGTATGATATTTTTTGAGAGAGGATAAGCTTTTCGTAGGTGGCTCCTGGAGAGTGGTTTCTGGTGTCAGGTCTTTGCATTTTGTATATGCAGTGTTAATTTCCTCATTGGAGAAGTTACACTGACAGATTGTATAGCAGACTCGATATCGGAACGGTTCGATTGGCACTGTATAAAGTAAAGACAAGTGTTCGTGAGTACGAAACTTGTGTGGGACACAGGTATCGTTAGGTGCCAGGGTCACTGGCACTATGGTTGGAAGTTGGTCAGATGACATTTCTGTGTTAACGGGAGGGCCAAGCACCAACACATACACAGCACTTTATTACCCATTTCCCAGGGCCAATAGGCTTCGAGAAGTTGAAACTTGAACATTTCGAAGGCACTGATTGGGGCAGAATGAAGAGTAATATATTTACAACTACACAACACTAACCGGCTTACGGGACGGGTATTACGTAAAGACACTATTAACACATTGCCTTCTATGAGAGGTATAATCACCAAACGCTAAAGGCCTTTCGTTTCTTGGTAAAAAAAAAAAAAAAAAAAAACCCTAGAGACCTCCAATAAGTCCGCCCCGAAATCACTCTCATGACCAAAAGACTGTAACTTGATTAGCAGGTACTGTTAACCGAAAAACAAAAATTCATCACATGATTTCTTTGGATGACCTGTTTCAGCATCCATTATGAAATTTTCAACACTTTGGCAATAGCTGATTATGTCAGCATTTTTCCATTTCTATCTACAAGACAGGCTTACAGGATTCGGAAAACTTCCTAAATTTGTTCTAACCCTTTGAAATTCCACTGACACTATTTTAACATTTTCTTCAGCTATTACATAAAACAACTTAACTAGAAAATGTAACCGAGATATGAGGAGGAACGTAATACATGCATTGAGGTAGCGTGTTTAACATATAACTTTATATATATATATATATATATATATATATATATATATATATATATATATATATATATATATATATATATATATATATATATATATATATATATATATATAAATATATATATATATATATAAATAAATATATATATATATATATATATATATATATATATATATATATATATATATATATATATATATATATATATATATATATATATATATATATATATATATATATATATATATATATATATATATATATATATATATATATATATATATATATATATATATATATATATATATATATATATATATATATATATATATATATATATATATATATATATATATATATATATATATATATATATATATATAAGTTATATGTTAAACACACTACTTTCAATGTATGCATCACATCCTCCAGGTATCTCCGTTACATTTTCTACTTAGGTACCTTTATGTGATAGCTGAAGAAAATATCAAAATAAAGAGTGTCAGTGGAACCGCAAAGGGTTAGAAAAAATTTAGGAAAGGTTCCGAATCCTGTTAGGCTGTCTTGTAGATAGCGATAGCGATGGATAAACACTGACATAATCAGTTATTGCTCAAAGAAAGAAAATTTCATAAGGGATGCTGAAGCAGGTCATCAAAAAAGAAATCCTGTAATGGTTTTTTTTTTTTCTAGTTGACAGTACCTGCTACTCAAGTCATGTAGTCTTTTGGTCATGAAATGAATATCATGCGATGCCTTCCTTATGACAGTAATTACATTTTTTCCAGATTACAGTGAGCGGAAGTTGTATCTAAGTTGCGATGTTTTCTTTTTCGATTTGAAAGAAACTGGTCTATTGCTTTTATCCAATCTGGCCTTTTTATACAATTGCATGACCAACTTTGGTTATAGTTTCAATAGGCATTCATGAAATCTTTGAGTTTCACTGAGTACATTTTATAAAGATTTAATTTTTACGAGTATTGGAGACGGGAGGGGGTTGATTAGCTTACATTGTTGCATATTTGCAGTGCGCAGAACTCCTTACTCGTAAATTCAAAAGTGAAAGTTAAAAATAATTACTGGATGGGAGCATAAAGTAGACTAAGAGAACAAATTAACTACTTTATTTACAAATTGCACGTAAACCTAAGCATTGATTTACAAGGGAGTTAAATGGGGTTAATTGCAATCTAATGCAGTTGGCCCCTCCTTTGGGAGAACAGAATTCGGCGATGTAACAGAGTACACGGCAATACAGCTTCACAACCACCTCCCTGCCGTATGGAGCGATGCCGAGGTTAATACTATCGAACGTGCACACAAAACAGAAATGTTTGCAAGTGGCCTCTGTTAGCTGAAGGCTAAAGGATGGACTTAATAATTATAGATGAACTTAAGGCAGTTTATTACGCCTTCAAAAATGGCGTCTGGGTCATGTATCTAGTCAGTCACTAATCTCACTTCAAGGAAGGTTTTACGTTATCCAAAATTAAGCAATGACGAGAAGGAATGATGGAACGATTACTTGTTCAAGGGAGATTGAATCGAGATTCAAGAGGAAGGGAGACTGGGGGAGAGAAACTTAGTAAAGAAACAAGTAGGGTGTGAAAAGGGGCTCAAAACGTGGACGCCGAAATCAGGTTCAGACAAACTCTTGCCATATTAATAAATTCTAGTACCAAGCTAGAGCAAAGCTGCAGACTCCGAGGGTGTGGTATAGCGAGAGTGCCATCCTTAAGCGGTTCCAAAGTCCCTTTATCACGTTATGCCTATGGCATGGTCCTTTGTTTCAGGAGGAGGAGAAAGCAAGACAGACAGACAGACAGACGCATCTGTTGAGGCAGTAGTGCCAGCCAGGAGTTCATCTGAAAGAATTCAGCCTCATGGTACAAGGTGGAAAGATAAAGGCAAATTTGTTGGGTCGGAAATTAACTAGTTGGGACCCCTTTAAGTCACGGTAAAAATAAAAGCAAGATAAAACAAATGTCTAGTTCTTTCTCCAAGTGAGCCTGAGAATATTTATTACAATTTGGAAAACAATTTGTATTTGCAAACTTTGTATTTCAGGCACTGATGACCATTATATATGTCACTCTACTCTGTAATATCAACTCCCCCCCTCTCCTCTCTCTCTCTCTCTCTCTCTCTCTCTCTCTCTCTCTCTCTCTCTCTCTGCTGTATCTAAAACATCGAATATTTTAATCATCTGTTTTGTTAGTGACTGAGGACCTCATATTCCAAGAACTAGATTTTAGCTTTGCCAGAGTATGAAGAAAATATCTTTGGGAATATATTGTTTGCTTTGTGCAACGACTCACGGACCATTTTCCACATTTGTTCAAGTTACCTCGTTATACCTAAAACTAAAGGTAGAGTCTTTATTACAACCAATAGTTCTGTTTGCAAAGATCGAATAACTGAATGATTCCAGGTGGATATTTTGTAAGGTATTTTTAAGTTAACATGAATTTAGTAAAAATAACTCATATGGCAAATTTAAGGATATTCCATCATGATATGAATCTTCTATCAGGTTATACTAAGGAACAATCAATAGATTTTATGAAAGCAAAGATTAAGGCTCACTTTATACACACACACAAAAGAATGTCACATTATCTCTATAACCTATTAAATCGTTGGTCTTCCCTCATCAGCATACTTGAACTTTCTCTGCATACTTGAAACTTCAATATTAGCATTAAATATGTTAATGAAACATTTAACGAAAGATTTGCATCGCATTACCTCAGTCGTTGTATTTTAAGCAAAAAGTTACGTGTAGGAAGTAAAGAAATTAGGAGAATTTTTTAAACCATGACTGACTCTGTCGTCGAAATGTGAAGAATGTTGCTCCTACCTCCTACACAGTTTTATCACTATTTTAAATTTGCAAAACTTTAATTACCTCATAACTAATTAGAAAAGTAGATAGAAGGTTAATTATAACTAAGGTGATATCAATGATATTGGTAATATAGTCTACAACAATTTCATCTCTGCAACTGGGACAGAAACAATACTTATCAAAAATCTTTCACGAATTTAGTATGGTAATAATTCTATAAATCAAATTCTTTCTCAGATATTTCAAACATATAAACTTGTAGCCTTCTGTATTTCAATGTAATTATTTCGTTCAAGCATTATTCTCGTAACTATCAATCTGTTTTATTTGATCCATTTCAGCAGATGCTAGTGTTTAAAAATATATCCGGCATTGCAGTCTGCTACTGTTTTTGATAATTCATAGCAACTATTTTTCTTTATGTCACTTATTCACATTACATTATATATACTTTCAGATGCTAAATCCTTTACTCATATATATATATATATATATATATATATATATATATATATATATATATATATATATATATATATATATATATATATATATATATATATATATATATATATATATATATATATATATATATATATATATATATATATATATATATATATATATATATATATATATATATATTTTTTTTTTTTTTTTTTTTTTTTTTTTTTTTTTTCATGATTTGCCTTGTAATACATATATCCTCCTATAATTTTGACATATTTACCTTTTTCATGTGTTATGTAATGATAATGATTGTTGAAGTGTCATATTTACTTTGGCATCAGATCTCAAAGGACTGATGCTTAAATAATTTAATAGCGTAATTTAGAATTGATAATACAATTTTAATAGTAACATAGTTTTAGAAGTGAATAATATCTTTCTTGGTAAAAGTGTAGTATATGAACACGTGTGTGTTCAGCAAAGACTTGTTTCATTTCAATTGTCATCAGTTGAGATAAGAGAGAACGCTTTGTTTCGGGTTAACGTGATGACAGGTTGGAATAACAAATGCCAATTCGTCCCGTACGGGCACAAGACGAGTGATTTCATGTTGTTACATACATTGTTCGAGTCACGTACACCACTTTAAGAGAAAGAATATGTGTCTTGATCAGTTACACCATGTTTTGTAAGATTGCATTCAAAACGTTTTGCTGGGATGACGTCATTTTCCTTCTAGAAATTTCTCCATGGTATCTCGCACTCAAAATGTTTTAATGACGTCACACCTCCCTGTTTCTAGAACTTTCGTATCTTCCACCCAAAATGTTTTAATGATATAATGAAATTGTTTTACGTGTTACTGGAATTCTAAAATTTGTTTCATTCTGATTTCTGAGACCGATGATTTGGTTCCCTCTCTCTCTCGTTCTTAGAAAGAGATTACTTTCAACGTAGTGTTTTGTGGTCACATATTAGCATTAACTTTTGAGATCTGAATTTAGTAAAAGTTATTTAGTTTGTAACAGCGCCTGGTAAAAAAGCAGCTGCAGCAAGTAATTTTACAGAGGTTTTCACAAGTTTGTGTAAGGTAACGTGAATTTTACTTATTAATACCATGGTATGATAAGTTAGGAAATTTTGACTGAGTGAAATTATTATTGATAAATCTGATTTGTATTTTTGTGTTTTTCTATTTACAAACTCTTTATATTTTCACATTATTTTTATGTTTGTGATGTACCATTTATTTACACAGCATTTTAAATATGTCTTGGTAATTTAACATTGCATACTTGATTTACTGTTTCATTTATTAAGATTTTCTTTTCAAATCTTGAGTAATTCTTGATAGTATAAATTTTGCTTGATTAATTTAAATTCCCGATAAATTTTTGTGAATGAGTTTTGTTTCATAATTTAATCCAAGAATTAATTAGGTGTTGTGTTAATTTCAAGTAGTAATAAATTTTTCAGATTGTGAATTCTAATTATAAACTTTCAATTTAAAAATAAAATTTCATATTTAATATTTTTAGAAAAACAGTGTTTCATTTATTGATCACCAGTGAATAGGATTGATGTGAGTGCATAAGGCAAAGTGATAAACATGTTTTGTTCTTTTAGTTTTGCTAAAGTGAATTAAGACCAGGGAAACGGTTAGAGTTGTTTGATGGAGTGATGCCCTTTTACTCTAGAATATCTCTAGCTTAATTTTTGATACCTCAAACATATTCTGATAAACTTAGTTTGATTTTTTCAAGTGATAAATAAGTTTTTTCTTAAGGGATCACTGTTACCTTTAGAGTACTCAGTCGTAATTATTAGTGTTATGAGAGTTCAGGTATCTGGATGAAGTGGGGTATATTTTTGAATTTTGAGATTAGTTGTGTAATAACCAGGTACTTTGATATGCATATATATATATATATATATATATATATATATATATATATATATATATATATATATATATATATATATATATATATATATATATATATGAATTTTATCATCGTGATTTATACACAATCATGAAGCTACAAAGTCGCTTAATATCAAATTCACGCTACCTCAGGAATATCTCCGATGGAGAATGATCACGAAGGGAATTTATAGGTGATAAATGGATTGGTACTGTCTGGTCGCGATCACGACACAGCACAGACCCAGCAACTCCAGTCGACGTTACCACTTAGCTATCCGACAATACTAATCCATTTATAATCTATAAATTCTCCTTCGGTGATAATTCTCCATTGGAGATATTTGTAGCGTGAATTTGATATTAAGCTACATTTGTAACTTCATGATTATATATATATATATATATATATATATATATATATATATATATATATATATATATATATATATATATATATATATATATATATATATATATATATATATATATATATATATATCATCACATGGTTCCATCTCCCATGGCTCCATATGATATGAAGGTATAAAGAATGGACTGCCAATCAAACGACGACATCGCCATCTGAAAGGAAGAGAATCATAATGCTTACTAAGTTATAAAAGGACCGAGAAACGACCCATGCCGTCAAAATCGGGTTATAAAAGAGAAACGCCCAGCCCAGAATCGAAACACTTGTCCATTTTTTTCTCACGCTCCATCAGAGTCTTCATTCTTCCAGCTAAAAGGGACTGAGCCTGAACATTTCTTTGTGGTGGAAGCCCCTAATGCATCCCTCCATACTGGTGCTGAAGATGAGGTCCCCTGTCTCCGAGTTAAAAGGTAAAGCACAAGAAAGCAGGTTTTGAAATCATTCAGAATCTATTATTCTTCCACTGAATTTATTTTCCATTCTGAAGTGTGATTTTCACAAGACCTGGCTTGTTTATTACAGTGAGTAAATATCCAAAATTCACGTTTATACCAGTGCCAAGAATCGAGTTCCTTTGGCACCTTCTGTGCAACCCCCAAACGATTCCTTAAGATTATACTAACTAGTCAACACGAACACCACCTCCCTATTCTTGAATCGTTAGCGATCAAAAAGCTTGTTCCCTCTTTGAACAATCATTCCTCGTCCACGCCCCTGTAAATAAGGTTAAACCACACCCCACCTTATGTTTATTGTTTTCATACAGCAACTGAACTTCGAGGAATAAGGTCTGTTAGTTAAAAATTTTCTATTTCTTTCTCTCTTTTTTTAACAATTTTATTTTAGGTTTACCCTTTTTTACTGATGTTTTACTTTATCATATTTTATTTGTACATATATCTAAATCTTCTTGCTGTATTTGTATATTTTACTTTGTATTTTTAGCCTTGAGGATGAGACAAGGATCTCAATGAAACGTAGGACGCCCTGAATACCTGGGGAAACCATGTACCAAGCTGTCTGCTTTAGTGCCTTCTTGCTTATTTTGCTGAGGAATAGCCTCGATTTCACACCAATGTATATATATATATATATATATATATATATATATATATATATATATATATATATATATATATATATTATATATATATATATATATATATATATATATATATACACTGATGTATATATACGCATGAAGCATACCAAGTACCTGGTTATTACACAACTAACCATATCTTTTTCAAAAATTTACCACACTTCAGCCAGATACCTGAACTCTCATAACAATGAAAATTACGACTGAGTACTCTAAAGGTAACAGTGATCCTTAAAAAGCTCATTAATCATGTGAAAAATCAAACTAAGTTTATGAAAACAAGTGGGAGTATTAACAATTAAAAGAAATATACTAGAGTAAAGGGCATCACTGCATCAAACAACATTCACCGATTTCCCTGGTCTTAATTCACTTCAGCAAAACTAAAGGAACAAAACATGTTTATCTCTTTGCCTTATGCACACAATTAATCCTGTTCACTGGTGGTCAATAAATGAAACACTGTTTTTAAAAACATTAAATACAAAAATTTATTTTTAAATTCAAAATTTATAATTAGAATTCACAATCTAAAAAATTTACTATTACTTGAAAAAGACATGAAAACTTTATTAATTCTTGAGTTAAATTATCAAACTAAGCTAAATCACAAAACCTTAATTTATCAAGAAATCAAATTGACCACGCAAAATTTAAACTATCAAGAATTACTCAAGATTTAAAAAGAAAATCTTTAAAAAATTAAAATTAAATCAAGTATGCAATGGTAAATTATCAAGAAATATTTAAAATGCTAAGTAAATGAATGTTAAATCACCAATATACAAAATGTGAAAAATCAAGAAGTTGCAAACACAATAACACAAAAATTCACAAAACATTTACCAATAATAATTTCACTAAGGCAAAATTTCCCTAATATACCTTATTATGCCATGGTAATAATAAGTAAAATTCTTATCTTACACAAGCTTGTGAAAACCTTTGCAAAATCACTTGAAATGCTTTAGATTCACAAAACACACTCTCTTGTCAGGCTCCGTTACCAAATACACTTTTCCTACATTCAGATCTCTAAAGTTAAGTTTAATACCAGTGACCACACAAATAATCTATATTAATAACTTCTCTCTTTTGAAGAGAGATAGAGAGAGAGAGAGAGAGAGAGAGAGAGAGAGAACCAGCATAAACAGTCTCTGAAATCAGGATGGGCAAACTTTAGGATTCCAGTAGGAAACAAAACAATCAGGCGAGGTCAGAACAAGACATGATCAGAGCAACATAATCCTACAAAACATGACATAATCAATCGAGATATGTGCATTTACTCTCAAAGAGGTGTATGTGACTCAAACAAAAAATTGTATGGGATGAAACTCTTAATGAAATCCCAACATGATCAAAACAGACGGCTGTTGGCAGCCACAAACAGCACGCTTTCAAAACTAGACGAAGAACCAAAGTTAGTTTCTAGAACGGTACATGAAACAATGTGAAACCATTTGTCTTTTTCTCGTCTGAGACAAAGCTTTTAGAAAAATCTGAACACAACTTGATTGCTATGAGAGTTACTTGTTACTTGTTACTCTCGCGACGATAACTGAACCAAAACACGACATACCAACTCACGAGTACAGAACACTTGTTGCTAGGGGACTGTTACGAACCCATGAGTTCGTATTTGTACATATATTTATATATGTTGTTTGTGTTCCTGAATTGGTATTATCTGCCTTTAAAGGGTTCATTTGTTGTCACTTGTCAACGATAGTTTAGTTGTTACAAACGTCAATGATAGTTGGTTGTTTATCAGTTGTTGACATCAGTATATTTGTTGCTGCAGTGGTTACTTAGCTGCTTTACTTTCATAATCATGGCAGTTTAACCCTTTTGACTAATTGTTCATTGACGGCCGTAAATTATTTATTAATATTTATTATTCTCGTTTCGTTGTTCTCTCGTATAATTGGCTGGTTAAGACTGATACTAATTTCTCCTCTTTGGTGGTTGGCTGATGGGCAACAGAGGTTGATGAGTGGCCTGGAACTGCAGTCGGATGTAGAAGTCACCTACTTACTCCCGTGAGGAGAACCTGACTGGATTTGAGAAGTCACCTACTTACTCCGTGAGGAGAACCTGACTGGATATGAGAGAAGTCACCTGCTTACTCCTGTAAGAAGAACTTGACTTGGATTTGTATCTTGGACGCAGTGCGGACTTTGAAGGCTGTGGTTTTGGTGGATCCCTCGTGGTGGCCCCGAACTGGATCCTGCCCTTGCTGGAAGTTGTTCCTGAGTTTCCCTGATTCTGAAGGTGGCTTCCGTCGTAATTGCCATACGACGTAAAAACATCACGACAGAGCTCAAGCTATCGAACTCCATCCGAACACCCAGTAATAGAAGATCTTGGACCTTTCCATCGTCATCCAGATATCTGAAGACCATGTGACAGAAGATCCTGGACCCATCCATCGTCATCCGGATACCTTATCTATCTAAGGTCCTGTATCATCCTTACCAGCCAAAGTTAATTATTATTATTATTATTATTATTATTATTATTATTATTATTATTATTATTATTATTATAATTTATTTTTATACTTATTTATTCTTATTATCCTTCACTTCTTTCTTGACGTAGCCCTGGATCCCAATTGAACCCATAAAATCCTTTCAACATCTTTGGGTTTTAAATTAAATAATTTTTGTTACTGCCTTGAGGCTGATACTGTAACAAATGGCATCCTCAGCGGGATTATCCAGTGCTCTTCAGGTTTGAGATGGAGGATAGAATTTAGGAGTTAGGGTTTAGTATTTTTTTTTTTTTTCCATCTTGTTCTTTTTAAAAAAAATGGCAGTTCTAACCAGTATCGAAGATGTACAACCATTTATAAATAGGGAAGCATTGGAGGTTGACATTGAATCATTAAAGAAAGATGAACGTTTATTAATAGCAGAATATGGTGGGCTAGATGTAAGTAGAGCTGATAGGAAGCAAGTAATCAAGTCGGTGGTTATGAAATATCTTTGTTTAGAGGCAGATTCTATTGATGAGGATAAACCAGTTCCAGATAGGACGGATGAAGATCCTAAGCCAGTTCAAAGTAGGAGAGGTAGTAGAGGTAGCTGAAGTAGCCTTGTGGAGGGTGATAATGTTGATGATGATGATGAGGTCAGTGAGACTGGTAAAGATAGGGATGAAATAACTAAATTACAGTTGCAGATTAAGTTGAAGCAACTAGAAAATGAGGCTAAGGAGAAAGATAGAGAGGATAGAAAAGGAAAGGAAACATGAGGAGAGACAGAGGAACATGAGGAGCTCAGCCAGAGCACAAACTTAAACTAGCTCAATTGAAGTTTGGAGGTAGGAATAAGGGAAGTGATGAGTCTTTTGATTTGATCACAAAATTAAGTTAGTGCCTAAATTTAGTGAGAGAGAAGTCAGTAAGTTTTTGCCAGCTTTGAAAACGTGGCAAAACCGATGAAGTGGCCAGTAGAAAACTGGACTATAATGTTGCAGGTAGTGTTAGTTGGGAAGGCCCAGGCAGCATATTCAGCTTTGTCAGTTGAGGATAGCTCTAATTATGAATTAGTGAAAGATGTTATTTTGAAAGCATATGCCTTAGTGCCTGAGGCCTATAGGCAGAAGTTTAGGGAGTTAAAGAAAGCAAGTGATGAGACTTATTCAGAGTTTGCTAGATGCAAAGAAAGGTTATTTGAAGACTGGTGTAATTCCAGGAAAGTAGGAAATATGCAGGATATGAGGGAGCTAATTTTGTAATGGAGGAGTTTAAAAACTGTGTACCAAAAAGATTTAAAAGCTCATTTAGAGGAAAACTCAAGTAGAATTATTAAAAGTAGCCGCTAGAACCTCAGATGAATATAGTTTGACCCATAAGAAAGTGTATGAAGGGAGACAAGAGTTGAGGCAGGAAAAGTAACATGTCCCTTCCTAGACATTTTTAAGCCTTCGTCTCCTCGTAGACATTTTAAACCTCCCTCTCCCAGTAGTTATAATTTTTTTAGGAGAAGTAACCTACCCCCTAGGGAGATAGTATGTTATGGGTGTGATATGAAGGGTTACGTTATGGCTAGGTGTTATAAGTTAAAAGGTAATCCTCCTAGTAAGAAAACGATGTTAGTTGGGGCAGATAAGGGTATTAAGCTTAGAAAAGCGAGAGAGATAAAGGATAGGGAGTTATTGAAGGATTTCGGTCCTTATGTATCCCATGGTACAGTAGATTTTATGAGTCAAAGCCAGGTAGTGAGGAGGAAGTAGTAATTTTAAGGGATACTGGTGCAGCTCAGACATTATTGTTATAATCTGTGGTACCCCCAGATGTTGAGATTTGTGAAAATGAAGTAGTATTATTAGGTGGCTTTCCTGATAGTGTTGTGTCTTGCCCATTGATTACTGTTAAACTTAAGTGTAGTATAATAGAGGGTGAGGTAAAAGTGGCAGTGGTTAGAATTTACCTATCTTGGGAATAGGATTAGTGTTATCAAATGATTTAGCCAAAGGTAAGGTGGAACTGATCCCTTATTAATTTGTAACCCAGTAGACAGTGAGTTTGAGAAACCCGTAGGCTTTGTAGATGAAGTTCTTCCAGTTAGTGCTGTTACCAGAGCTCAGTCGAAGGAGTTAAAAGCTGAGGAGGAGTGTGAGATAGGAAAGTTTTTTGAGGACCAGGAGAATGGCAAAATGAGTTAGAATTAAATGGTGGAGAAGTAGTATCTAGTATGGAGGCCGATGAATGGTCTAGGGAGTCTTTAGTTAGAGAGCAGAAAGATGACCCTGAGGTTAGTCGTTTGAGAGAAATAGCAGAGAGAGGAGGTAAGGAAGGAGATTTGTATTACTTGAAGGAGGATATACTGTTTAGGAAATGTAGTTCTGGAGAGTGGAGGATAGTTGACCAGATAGTAGTGCCTGAGAAATTTAGAAGTCATATAATGAGAAGGGACATGAAGATATATTTGCAGGACATGTAGGTATAAGCAAAACTTTAGAGCATAAGTTTTTCTTGCGTAACTTTATTGGACAAAAATGAAGAAAGACATTGCTAGGTTCTGTAAATCATGCCACATATGTCAGTTGACTGGTAAACCCAATGAAATAGTGCCCAAAGCTCCACTAATACCTGTTCCTTCTATTGGTGAACCTTTTGTTGTCTTGATAGACGTGGTTGGCCCTGCTACCAAGAGCCAGTGCTGGCAAAGAATTCATTTTAACTATATTGGATAGAGTTTCTAGATATCCAGAAGCCATTCCATTGAAATCAATTAAGGCTCCGTAATTGTTAAATGTCTGTTAGATTTCTTTTCATGTTATGGTCTGCCTAAAACCATCCAATCAGATCAAGTTAGTAATTTCATGTCTAAATATTTCAAGGATCAGATGAAGCAGTTAGGAATCAAACATATAGTCTCTACAACCTACCATCCAGAAAGCCAAGGAGCCATTGAAAGGTTCCATCAGACTTTGAAAAGCATGATTAAGAAATATTGTATAGATAATCATAGTTCTTGGGTAACAGATCTACCATACTTATTATTCGCTGTTCGATCAATGCCTAATGACTCTCTAGGTTTCTCTCCTTTGAGTTAATTTTTGGACACCATGTAAGGGGCCCATTAGAGGTGCTTAGAGATAGTTGGGAAAGTGAGGAACTAAATTCCAATATTTTAGAATGGGTGTCAAATTCCAGAAGTAGACTTTTTGCAGCTTGGGAATTAGCTAAGGATACTATAGTTAAGTCACAAAGAAAATGAAAGAGGTGTTTGATGTGAAAACCAAGTGTAGGACATTTAAAGAGGAGACAAAGTCTTGATATTATTGCCTTTAGTTGAGAATCAATTGCAAGCTAAGTTTGTGGGTCCATATGAAATTGAGAAGAAAATTAACGACTCTAATTATGTGGTTAACACACCTGATAGGAAGAAGAAACAGTGGGTTTGCCATATTAATATGCTTAAATTATATTGTGAAAGGAAAGTAGAGCCTAGTATGTTAGTTCAGAAGAAAGCGGAAGAGAGTGGTGAGGAATTTGTGGAAATAGGATGGACTAGTAGTAATTTAGAAATATTAAAAATCTGAAGACTAAATTATCACATTTGTCAGAGGCTGTAGAGTACAGTTAGTAGATTTAATTTTATCCTATGAAGATATTTTTAAAAAGATGTTCCTGGCAGGACTCATTTGATAGAACATGATGTAGAAGTTGAGGGTGCATCACCTATTAAACAGTACCTGTACAGATTAAATCCCTATAAGAGTGGCATTGTAGAAAAAGAAGTAGAATATATGTTGCAGCATAATTTAATTAGACCTAGTTTTAGTCCATGGAGCTCTCCAGTGGTTTTAGTGCCTAAAGAAAATAATCAGTTTCGACTCTCTTTCGACTATTGAAAAGTCAATAATGTTACAAAAACTGATACCTATCCTTTGCCCAGAGTTGATGATTGTATAGATAGAGTAGGTATGGCCAAATTCATCTCTAAATTCGATCTATTGAAAGGATATTGGCAGGTGCCACTAACTGAAAGAGCTAAAGCTATATCTGCCTTTGTGACACCCAATGGCTTGTATGAATGTGATGTTATGCCATTTGGCATGAAGAACGCCGCATCCACATTTCAGCAGTTAATGAATCATGTCACTAGAAATATCAGAAACTGCGTTGTGTACATCGATGACGTAGTTCTCTATAGTAATACGTGGACTGAACATATGCAACAGATTAAAGAATTTTTGAAGCTATTCGAAAGGTTAATTTAGTTATTAATCTGAGTAAATCTGATTTTGGTCATGCTAAAGTCACTTATCTAGGGCACGAGGTAGGCTATGGTAACATATTCCCTAAACATAGCAATGTGGAGGCAGTTATAAGTTTTCCAGTGCCAAAAACTAGGAAAAATGTTATGCAGTTCTTAGGGTTAGCTGGGTATTACCGAAGATTTGTGTCAAACTTTTCTGATATAGCTCAACCACTGACCAATCTATTAAAGAAGGACGTTGCTTTTAGCTGGAATGATTCATGCCAGGATGCTTTCTATAAATTGAAATCTATTCTAGTTAGTGATCCCGTATTGAAGTCTCCTGATTTTTCATAACCATTTAAATTAGCTGTGGACGCATCTGATGTGGGTATAGGTGCAGTATTAATTCAGGATAAAAATGGTAGTCTACATCCTGTAGCTTACTTTTCGAAGAAGTTGAATCCTCATCAGCGGAAATACTCAACGATAGAGAAAGAGGCTTTAGCTTTAATTTTAGCTTTAAATCATTTTGATATTTATTTGTCCTCCAATGTAGGCAATATTGTAATTTTTACAGACCATAACCCATTAACTTTTTCAAGTCGTTTTAAAAATAAAAATCAGAGGTTAACTCGTTGAGTTTGATTCTTCAGGAATATAGTTTGGAAATTAAACACATCAAAGGTAAAGAGAATGTAATACCTGATGTTTTATCCGGGCGCATGAATAGATTTTTGCAGTCCTTGATAGATAGTTGTTTGAATTGATGTTCTGGAAGTCTTATTGGTCGGTTGAATCGTGGTTAAAGAGTCTAGCCTACCAATGGGACTTTTAGTAATTATTATATTAGAATAGGTATTTTATTTTTAAAGAAAGAAATTGTTTTTCCTTTTCTTTTCTTAAAAGGAGGGTGTTACGAACCCATGAGTACGTATTTGTACATATATTTATATATGTTGTTTGTGTTCCTGAATTGGTATTATCTGCCTTTAAGGGTTTATTTGTTGTCACTTGTCAACGATAGTTTAGTCACTCGTCAATGATAGTTGGTTGTTTATCAGTTGTTGACATCCGTATATTTGTTGCTGCAGTGGTTACTTAGCTGCTTTACTTTCATAATCATGGCAGTTTAACCCTTTTAACTAATTGTTCATTGACGGCCGTAAATTATTTATTAATATTTATTATCCTCGTTTAGTTGTTTCTCTCGTACAATTGGCTGGTTAAGACTGATACTAATTTCTCCTCTTTGGTGGTTGGCTGATGGGCAACCGAGTTGATGAGTGGCCTGGAACTGCAGTCGGATGTAGAAGTCACCTACTTACTCCCGTGAGGAGAACCTGACTGGATTTGAGAGAAGTCACCTATTTACTCCCGTGAGGAGAACCTGACTGGATTTGAGAGAAGTCACCTGCTTACTCCCGTGAGAAGAACTTGACTTGGATTTGTAACTTGGACGCAGTGCGGACTTTGAAGGCTGTGGTTTTGGTGGATCCCTCGTGGTGGCCCCAAACTGGATCCTGCCCTTGCTGGAAGTTGTTCCTGAGTTTCCCCTGATTCTGAAGGTGGCTTCCTTCGTAATTGCCATACGACGTAAAACATCACGACAGAGCTCGCTATCGAACTACCGAACACCCAGTAATAGAAGATCTTGGACCTCTCCATCGTCATCCAGATATCTGAAGACCATGTGACAGAAGATCTTAGACCCATCCATCGTCATCCGGATACCTTATCTATCTAAGGTCCTGTATCGCCTTACCAGCCAAAATTAATTATTATTATTGTTATTATTATTATTTTTATTATTATTATTATAATTTATTTTTATAGTTATTTATTCTTATTATCCTTCACTTCTTTCTTGACGTAGCCCTGGGATCCCAATTGAACCCATAAAATCCTTTCAACATCTTTGGGTTTTAAATTAAATAATTTTTGTTACTGCCTTCGAAGCTGATACGTAACAGGGACACAATGTGCGATCACATACTACGTTACTTTTAAAACCAATTTTAAATTATGCTGTTATGTTCACTAAATCACTAACTCTTTTGAGATCTGACATTGCAGTACATATGATATTTCAACAATTATTATAATTACACATAACATATGAAAAATAGAAGAGTAAATATATCAAAACTATTGGATGATATACATGTTACAAGGCAAGATCATGAAATTCCTTCCCCCCAGAAGATTAGTTATCCTGGATTTGAATCTAGTGATTCAGAACAGGATAAATAATTGGCAATTACATTGTTCTTTCCAAAAATGTTCTCTATCTTTACAGAGTAGGGTTACAAAATTAGTCAGGGTAGCTATTACGGCTGAAAAATTCAGACAGCGATAGAATCCAGCGGTGCTAAAAAATCTTTGTAATTGTTTCTTCCCGTGTCGTATCCTTCTTCCTGGTGTTTCAGTCACATAAGTTTGATCACTTAACTTCTCTATTATCCTATAAGGACCTTGAAACTTATTGGTAAAGGGAAATCTTTTCTTTGGTAAAAACACTAGAACTTGCTGTCCAACACTAAAACTTCTAAGCTTAGTTTTAGCATCATATCTTCTTTTCATTTTCTCTTGAATTATTTTCAGATTTTCTAAAGAGAATTTTCTAATTTCTCTTAACCTTTTCCTCAAGTTCTTCACATATTCTCCTTGGATTTCCCCTTGATTTTCTGCAAGAATCTTCAATGGACCTCTCACGTCTTGACCAAAAATCATTTCATTTGGTGAACATCCCATACTTTCTTGATAAGCATTCCTTACTTCAAACAACATCAAGGTAAACCAGCATCCCATTCTCCTCCTGATTCATAACAATACTTAGTTAGCACACTCTTCAATGTCTGGTGGAATCTTTCCAAGGCTCCTTGAGTCTCTGGGTGATAAGCAGTTGATAACTGTTATTTCGCCCCTAACAAGTTCATCACTGTTCGTTTTATATATTTGGTTAGTATTTTTGCTGAAGATTTATTATGACAATTCATTTTATTGTAATTTCGTTGATTCTCATCCTTGTCGGTTTTTCAGCCTGATGATGAGGTTTTATACCTCGAAAGAATGTTCTTCCTGGTCTTGGCAATATTATTTATCATTAAGCTATATATATATATATATATATATATATATATATATATATATATATATATATATATATATATATATATATATATATATATATATATATATATATATATATACATACTTGACTACATGTCATACTTTATTCATACCTTCTTATTGCAATTTCTAATATTTCTAAAAGCATTGAAACTTTCTTCCTAAAATATCTGGTCTGCGTGGGATTTTGGAAGCAAAAAATGCATGCAATTTCCACGAGACTGCAACTGCCCCTAATGAAGTATTGTCTTGTTCTCTGGATTGCATTGAGCAACTCTCTCTCTCGCTCTCTCTCTCTCTCGCTCTCTCTCTCTCTCTCTCTCTCTCTCTCTCTCTCTCTCTCTCTCTCTCCATGCAGTTGATGGCCTATATCTAATCTCTATGATAAAACAAGTAAAAAAAATGCGCCGAAATTTTTTTCGTGCAATTGAGTTTTCTGCACAGCCGCAAAAGCGTATAATCAAGGCCACCGAAAATAGATCTATCTTTTGGTGGTCTCGGTACAATGCTGTATGAGCCGCGGCTCATGAAACTTTAACCACGGCGCGGTGGTAACCTGTCCTATATCGTTGCCAGAAGCACGATTATGACTAACTTTAACCTTAATTAAATTATAAACTACTGAAGCCAGAGGGCTGCAATTTGTTATATTTGATGATTGGAGGGTGGATGACCAACGTACCAATTTGCAGCCCTCTAGCCTCTGTAGTTTTCAAGATCTGAGGGCGGACAGAAAAATTTCGGACAGAAAAAAGTGCGGACAGAATAAAGTGAGGACGGACAGATAAAGCCGGCACAATATTTTCCTTTTGCAGAAAACTAACTAATGGCTAATAGGAACCGAGCTTATGAAATCTCATTCTAAAGTTTTCAATTTACTTTATGGTTCGAGATTTGTCATTTTGTTGAAAGCTTTTTGAGTAAAATTACCGAATAATTTGGATCTTACATCTCATCTTCTTTCATGTCTCCTATAAATTTCTCCATAAGACATGAGAGAGAAATTTCCATTTAAAAAGCATGCTAATTAAAATCAGGCTTACTTTACCGATGAATACTCGCATGCTACTCTCCCTAGTATTATTCCATCCAACGCATTTTTTTCCTTGATATTTTTGCCTAAGTTCATTTGCTTAAATCAAAGTATAACAGTAAGCTTTGCTCCATTTAGAATAAAAAAAATAATATTTCAGCTTAAATATACACCAGCCTGTTAAATTCAGATATACTTATGTAAGATCTGAAACAAACAATCCTATATTAATTGGTCATGAATTTTCCAGCAAAACTATTTTCGAATTCCACGTTCGAAAAGACTTTCCTTATTTATTTCCCTTCTGATTTCAAGACTGTCAGTGGAAAGCTTCTGACGAGCCTCCTAAGTAGAGGTATATACTATCAATATTGTGTCTGTTGTTCTTCATTTCCGCACTTGAAAGATATATCTGGCAGTCACTGATATATATATATATATATATATATATATATATATATATATATATATATATATATATATATATATATATATATATATATATATATATATATATATATATATATATATATATATATATATATATATATATACTGTGTGTGTGTGTGCACTTGTGTGTGTGTGTGTGTGTGTGTGTGTGTGTGTGTGTTTGTAAGTCCCCATGCACATGTCTAAGTGTGCAAAGGACGCATAATGATTACCAAAGGTGTGCGTAAGAGCAACGGCTGCGCCAGTAATTTGGAGAAATCATTTCTATTTCCCATCGGCTTTACATCGAATTTTTCTCTCCATTTTCATTAGGGTGGCAGGAATTGGCCATGTCGGAGGTGGATTCAATTCTGGTAATGCAATTCGGCAATCCCTTACTTGTTCTGACGCCGTAAAGGCTAAAGGATGAAGTGTTCGCACTCCATAAGTGTTTTTATAAGTTTCGTACTGATCTCCCATGGATTATAAACATTTTGTTTTGGTTTCGACAATCACAGTTCTTTAGTTAATAATCATGTTATTCTTTCCAGATCTCGTACGCGTTGGTTTTCCCAACGATCACATAAGAACAACAGACAGGGCACAGGATCCAATAGGTGTAGCCAGCTGTGAGCGCCACCTACACCAAGATGGCGGCGGTCTGGGAACAAAACATTTAGTGACTCCTCACACAAAAGTAAAGTTAGAAGTCACCTTATAAAAACAATAACTTTTTTTGGGCCAGTAAGAAGCTAATGTCGGCCTCAATTATTTTTCTTTTATGTTTTGCAATGATTTGAATAGCATTTTTCATTTATTTTACGCTGCATTCTGTCGTAATGATTTATATTACTAATGGTTTAACTCTTTTTGATAGAGTTTATTTTATTTTATAAGCTAATTTTTTGTCATATGAGCCCAATTAAATTTAACAGCTTTGTTTTATTAGAACTAAATATTAGTATCAAGTAACACTTTGAAACGAAGTTGTCTTTTCCTTACCTTCACTTTACTACACTTTTTCTAAAAAAAAAAAAAAGAAAAAAAAACGCACTGGCAAAATGAATGTTCATAAACGATGAAACAAGCGTTAATATGGAACGTTGGGTTACGTACCTCTTTTTAATCCGTCAACAGTTTGTCCTTAGTTTAGCGACTATTGTACAATTTCAAAGCCCAAAGGATGCTTGTCAAGTAAAAAAAAAAAAAGAAATAAATAAAAACGATCATTCAAATCATGAATGGATCGTGTCGACTGTACTTAGCTAAAAGTGCATATAATCATTATGTTTTAAAGTTCACGTTAAATTATTTATTTGTCAGTTGTTTAGCGTTTCTTAAAATTAATAATGAAGTTTCTATTCATGGCCTGCTGGAAGAACGAAATTATTATTAATGCATTAGTGGCTTAAATTTTCGTTTTATTTGAATTGATAATGGAGCTATTGAGCTTCGAAATTGTACAATAGTCACTAGACTAAGGACAAACAATATTTTGTTCTTTTAATTTTATTTTATGATTTTAAATAACAGTCCTCTTTTCAAAGCGAATCTGCTACTTCACTAATTGTTTCAAGGTCTTTTTATGATAATTGATGTGATACAACTACTATGACTGGTACCGAGGAACGGTAGGCTGTCGCGTAATAAACTCGCTTCAATTAACTGGCATATTAGCCAAACTGCACAAGCTGTTTCATTAAAAAAAAAAAAAGAATGAATTCAAGATTTTTAACTCTTTAACTACAACTTTGTCGCTTTGGTGACGTCTCTGCCCTAAAAATAAAAAAAATAAATAAAAATCATCACAGAGTAACTTTTTCAAGTAACGATTTAAAACTCATGCTTATAAACATTTCAACTTTATTTAACTGTAAAAAAATATAAAGAAGCAGTAATTAAAAGTTTTGAATGATAGAGTTAGTGTTCATAACCTGTGTTTTTCACTTTTGTCAAGTTTAAAAATTTCTTCTTATTCCTAAAGATCACAGCATATTTGATTTCTACTACTCCGAGCCCAGCTTGATGTTTCTATCCTTTACCAAGATGGCGGCGATGGCTTCATCTCCCATAATGCTTGTTAAATGGCTGTGCCCAATCTTTTGTTCTTATGTGATCGTTGGTTTTTCCTGCCTTGTTCTTTTATTCCAGTCCAAATTCTTTCCTCTTTTGAAATCTTTAAGAAGTGATTTACCTAGATTTCGCAATGCAGCATTGATTGTTGTGCTGGCTTTTCTCTGTTTACTACCTACCTATATATATATATATATATATATATATATATATATATATATATATATATATATATATATATATATGTGTGTGTGTGTGTGTGTGTGTGTGCACACACATACACACATTTCAGCGTTGGCATTCAAACACACTCTGATTAACTGAACCCATCCTACTACCTATGTTGTGATTTACTTGTTTTATTATATCATAATGTGTTATGTTTGCATAATTATCCTCTGGATATACGTTCTGTCTCTTAATACTGAGCGCTTATTCCTTAAGAGCATTGCCAAGCCTCGTGCTTTTCCTCGTAGGAGAACATAACTAGAACTACGAGGTGAAATCATTAAGTATCAGGACTGTTGCTATAGTAAAGGAGCTACAGTACACAGAATGAGGCCACTGGGCACATATTGACCTTGGCCCCCACTGTGCATGCACACTAAGTTTTTAGCGTCCTTGCTCACTTGCGCTCTTTACAGCAGCGCTTGGAAGGTACGTGTGTAGTGTGTGGTCGTCGCATTGACTATGATGGAGAAAGAAGAGCAGAGAATCAGCAAAGTTGCAAAAAGTGTATGGAGAGGAGTGTATGAGCCGCACACGAGTGTACGAGTGGTTCAGATGTTTTCAAGGTGGCCGACAAAATGTGGATAGTGACGAACATTCTGGGTGACCCGCAGCCAGCAGAACTAAAAAAGAAAAAACATTGTTTTCTTCGACTACAAGGGAATTGTTCATCACGAGTAGGCTTCACCTGGTCAGACGGTAATCAAGGAGTATTATTGTGTCGTGTTGCGGCATTTGCTGGATGCTGTTCGTTGGAAAAGGCCAGAATTGCATGCGTCTGGTGAGTGGCAATTGCACCATGACAACGCACCTGCCCATTCAGCGCAACTTGTGCAGCAGTTTTTGGCCAAGAACAAGATCCCCCAGGTCCGACAGCCACCGCATTCCGCAGATCTCGTCCGTTGTGACTTTTTCCTTTTCCAAAAATCAAATCCCTTTTGAAAGGAAGTTTTCAGGACATCGAGGAGATCCAAGTAAAGCGAAGAGGCAGCTGCAGATTATCCGAGAAAACGAGTTCCAGAGATGCTTCCATCGATGGAAACAGAGCTGGATAAAGTGTGTGGCTTCCGAAGGAGAACACGAGTTGGAGGTTTCTTTTTATAGCAGCAGTTCCGATACTTTATGATCACACCTCGTATTAGCATTCTGAGCAAGCAGTCCTTGAGCACGGCTGCGTTCGTTACCTATGACTTGTTTCGCCCATGCAATAAAATGTTACGCCAAATAATCTGAGAAATAAATTCTAAAATATTTATGAACCTTTGAAACTTCAGTTGCTTTGGATATCTGCTAGACAAGGATAAAATGTTTTTGGTAGAATAATCATCTGTCATAGGAACAGCAGAGGAGTGAAAAATGCTAAATAAATTCTAAATGAATCAGAAGGGATGCTGGGAGGCCCACTGGCACAAAAGGTCTTAGGGAAGACTGAAATAGAAAATAAAAATATAATTACATTCCTCACGAGACGAGAAGCCCCTTTAGCCTAAATTGGATTTTGTCTTTTAAAACTAATTTCGCAAAAGATGTACATCTTGCCAGTTTTATTTCCTCAGAGGAATATCTGAAAGGTGGAATTGAATGTTTAACGAAAGATATCTGTACGTTATCCATATTCTTCAAATGCAACAATTAAAATTTGGTCAAGACTGTGAAAATAACGGTTCCTCTATTCTCTCTCTCTCTCTCTCTCTCTCTCTCTCTCTCTCTCTCTCTCTCTCTCTCTCTCTCCATCATAGATATGATGGAGAGAGCGCTCATATCCTCATAATACTAAAGGTACCTATTACAGCACTTCACATTTTTCGTTAAGTTACATGAATAGACAGAATAGCAAAAACCACTATTGAGGCAATGTTGCTTTAAAAGACAGGGAAATCAACTCCAGACGCAAAGAAATGGAAAAAGATAAACGAAGGATTTTCTTCGGGACAAACGACCAGATATTGAAAATCCTGAAATGGGCAAGACCCTTAAAACAAGATGTCTTTATATCGTTCTTATGCAGTGCCAAAATGGAAAAGGTAATATTAAAAAAAATCGTCAATTTTATTTTTTTGTAATTTATAATCAATATCAAAACGAAGGATTTATATGATGGAACCGATGGAAAAATAAAGCACACGCAAACACACACACGAAATATGGACTCTTCGGGTCTACGCTATAATAAGTTCTGACAGAATCAAATGATTTCCAGAGCATTTCAGTTTGCACAGGGATTGGTCACGTATTTCTATCTTTTAATTTCTGATAAGTCTTTTTCTGGCCAAAATTATCTTCAGATATCTGATGATCCAAGATCCAATTAAATATTTAAACAATCGTACTTCCTAGACAAGGTGATATCTATGTATTTTCTCAGTCCAGGCATAATTACTGTTGGTGCTGGTTATAGTTCTCAAGTGATGACAAATGTTAAATGCAAAAGTAAATATGGTAGAGAGAAAGAGAGAGTGACGTTAATCTTGAATTAGAGATATTTCTCAGTCATTAAAATAAAAAAAATAACGTATTGAAAAAACGATTAGTAAATTGCTGATCAAACTAATATTTCATGATCAAAAACACTAGAAGATTTTCGCTATATTTAGGTGTTAGCTTTCGTATAAGATCTCACCCGATGCGAATACCTTTTATTTGCTTAAATGACCCTTAGTATCGTAAATCTCTTCTCTTCTAGTATATTCACAGATTTAAAAACTCAAGAAATAATTTTTTTCTCCCCTTTGCTTCATAATTCGCACCATGTAGTGATTGTCACATCCTGCAAAGAGGTGAGAATGTCCGAGAAATGAGGCTTACCAGCATTGAAATGGCCTTTCCCCCTAACAAGGACTTTACAATCTGCCATTAGCTACTCATATGCGACGATTGTTTACGTGCGTACGTGTGTCATATCAGTCAGTTGCTATTCGACTGCAGCAATGGTGGCAGTAAACAATACACCCCAATCATTGACGTCTAGGCAGTGCCAGTGGATTGGGAATCAAAAGACCCAAACCTCTCGGCAGAGGAACGCCTATGGGCAGGTGATGGATTTACTGTTGCAACGAAGGACCTCTTGAGGGGGAATGAACCTATTCTCATGAAGCGAAAGACAATAGTGCTCTCACTCCCGAGTGGGTATGCAGAACGAGAATGGTGTTTGTTCAGAGGGATTTTAGCATTAATTAATTTGACATATAAATAACTGATGTATTTCCTAAGTATTAAGTTTCAGGGAATTTGTTTATAGAAAGAATCTCTTGGTAGTATATTCCAAAACGATATATGGTTCGGGATCTTTTATTTTTAATGTTACATTAAAGTATTTTTGAACTCTACACTAACGCATTAATGCTCATTTTCAGCTAGCAACAAAGCATCCTAACCAGCATCTTTTCGCTTTATTATGAAACCTGGGAACCCGGTGGCTGGCTCTTTAGTCAAATGACGAAATGTATCATAACGGGCTTAGAACAATTCCATTTTCGTCTACCTCTCCTCCTCCAGACATTACGATATGAGGGAACACGGGGTCATTGCCGTTTATATCTTTTTGCTATTATTGTCGTTGCTCTTTCCGCTGAGTGCACAGAGTCGTCGCTTTGGAGAGTAATTCGATTTGGAACCGGAATGGAATTGCCGAATTTTTCGAAGCACTTGTTGTTCTCGCTAACAGCATAGACCTGAGGGGCTCTTTCTCCTTTTTTTTTTATTTAATCTGCATTCCAGGTGCCTCGCGAATATCTTAACCCCTGAAAAAAATTTGATGCATTGGATTTTTCACAACTACTCAAAGAATGCTCTGAACTTCTAAGGCTTTGATTTGATTTCCTAAAGATTTTGAACACTGGCTTGTACTGAATTGATTGGTATATACTGTGTATATATATATATATATATATATATATATATATATATATATATATATATATATATATATATATATATATATATATATATATATATATATATATATATATATATATATATATATTGTGACAGAAGTGTCCAGTGTCTGTTCTTCAAATCAAACACTGATATCTAAGTGCTTGTCCCGGAGTCTAGTGCACCATTTATATATGGTGACCCCGGAGTGTCCAGTGTCTGTTCTTTAAATCAAACCTGGTATCTACTGTAAGTGCTTGATATTTGATTACCAAACTTACCATTTATTCACCAATTATAGTTACCTCACAAAAGCCAGACACCTGAACCCTCATCACACATAAAAGACGACTGATTTCTCTAAAGGCAACAGTGATCCCTTATAAAACTTATCAATCATGAAAGAAAGCAGATTAAGTTCGTTAAAACAGGTGTGAGGTAAAATCTAAGGGCATCACTCCATTAACATTATAAAAGTTCAAGTATTTCTATTTATTTCATTTCCCTGGTTCGAGCTCACTTCAATTACTTGAAGGAAAACATCTCACTTACCACTCTATCTCTAATTCAAATCAAAATTACTGGTGGGTCAATGAATGAAACTCTGATGTAATATTTTAAATAAAAAAATTTATTTCTAAATTCAAAGATTATACATGACATTAACAGTCACAGGGAAATTTATTATTACTTGAAAAACTGGATTAAATCTGAATTAATCATCAGTCAAAATTAAATCAGAAATTAATTTATCAATTAATTAAAAGTTATTAAAGAAGAATTTAAATTGTTAACAAGATTTCAATTCCCCAGTGTTAAATAAAATAAGGCAAATAAATCAATCATGTAAAAATGTGGATACAAAAGACACAGAAATATACTCTGCAAAAGATTAAATATCAAAAAATGTAAAGCAAAAATTCAGGCAATAGCAAATACATCACATATATGCATAAAAGAAAAATTCTTCAAAAGATAAAGCATAAAACATATAACACAGAAAAATATTAAAAAAGTGAAAAGGTATCTTTACATATAACCACTCTAAATATTTTCTTAGTGCACTAGAAACCCACAATTATGTTTACAATACCTTGGTACCAAATTGCTTCATGTTTTTAACCAGGCGCCGTTACACACACACTTAATAAAATACACTGGTCAGATAACTCAGACACATTTACTAAGGAATTAAACAGTTAAAGATATGAGTGACCATCGTCTATCTAAATATCAACTACGTTAATACAGGACATTCGTAAAATCCCGAGAGTGAGCGAGCGAGCGAGAGAGAGAGAGAGAGAGAGATGTGGAGCAGAAAAACGCAGCTCCTTTCCACAACGCTTTTTGGTCTCTGAGTGTCGACTCCTCTGTATGGGCGTCTATCTACGTGGTAGGTCTTTCCACAGTGTTTTGATCGCGTCCCAATGGAATGCATTACTTCAGCAGTTTTGAAATTGCCTAAACAAATTGCGTCCCTATACAACGAACAATCAGCCTCTGTCCCTCTCAGCGCTACGCACACCGTCCCTTCTCACAAACTACACAGAGTGCAATCATTTTACCTACGCTAACTCTTTTACGGTATACGCGTATCTGAACACAAAATCATAGTTATACCACAACTCACACATACGCACGGGGAGATTACTGCATTATGAAAACCACAGCATAAGAATATATATATATATATATATATATATATATATATATATATATATATATATATATATATATATATATATATATATATATATATAGAGAGAGAGAGAGAGAGAGAGAGAGAGAGAGAGAGAGAGAGAGAGAGAGAGAGAGAGAGCACTGGATACACCAGCAGGGAAGCGACATCTACATATCAGTTAGGACACCAAGGCTAAAACCCGGAACAGCATTTTACACAACTTTATGGGGACATGTTTCGACCAGTACTCTCACTTATTATCAACCTACAAAATTAAAATGACGACATTACAACTCTTATAATAAAACTCAAAATAATATAGCAAAATTGCTATAAAAATAATAAGAATACGTTTAAAAGATGGCTAATCAAAAGAAATGAATAAAATAAAATAAATTAAGCAAAACACAAAATTTAAGTCACAAAAACGGAAAGTACAAAGGCAAAAATAAATACACTAGTCAAAATACATTCCTGTAAAACGCAGACTAAAAGCACAAAGGTGAGGTTACAGCCACATTTCTAACAAAAGAGGGCTTTATCTTGATGGAGTATAAAACTTCTGAAATGTCGAGGTCTGTAGCAAACTGAGCAGTGGTTAAAACAGAAAAATCATCAACATGCAGAGGGTGACCAGTCTCCGCGCTGTGTTCTCTAATTGCACTGTAACGAGGCCTTGAAAGATAATTACCTGTACGATATGACTTACCTAGGTGTTCAAACCATCTCATCCAAGCTGATCTGGTAGTTTTTCCAACGTAAGTGGCTTCACAACCATTACACTGCTATTTATAGATCAGATTGGACCGAAGGCTTGTTGGTATAGGGTCTTTAATTTTAAAGAAATTACCTAATCTATTTTGCAAAGTGAGATATATTTTGATATCTGGCTGAGGGTAACCAATGGACGAAATAGAAATGAATTGGTTTTACAAATCGTAACTATGAACTCCAGTAAACGTTAAAGGTAAATAAATAAATAACAGGTTTCTTTACGTTAGCCAATTCTTCATGCAAATTCAAAAAGCTAGAACAAATTCATCTTATATTCCAAAGGTGTAGCTGATTGAAATTTAGGCATAAGACCCGTGAAAGTACGCTTTCTAAAGACAGATGTGAAGGTTATTATCAAGATTTTTTATCTGAATATCTAGAAAAGCAAGCGTATGATAATCTTCGATTTCACAAGTAAATTCTATATTAATATGCTTACTATTAAGGTACTCCAAAAAAACGAGGAATCTGGTCACGACTCTTAAAAATTAAGAAGGTATCAACATACCTCCTGTACAGCAAGGGCTTAAAATCTAAGGACAATCGTGTAACGATCTTTTATCCATAAAACACATAAATGCATTTCCAAAGATGGTCCTATACTGGACCCCATGCTTACACCATCAATTTGCTTGTATAATAAACCGTTAAAAAAAAGTAACATTCTTTGGTAGATAAGACTAAAAGTTCCTTTAACTGCGACCTGTTAAACCCACTGACAGTATCATTATTTTTAAACAACTCATTTAGGCAAATGTCAATCGTCTCATCCAGTGGAATTTGAGTAAACAGTGACTTCACATCAAATGAAGGCATAACACAATTATTAAAATTACAGTTTCTTAGGTAGTCAGTAAAATGAAAGGAATCATTTAAGGTATACTCATTTGTACTTAACGGCGCAAGGGTGGGAACAAGAAACTTAGCGGCATTATAGCTGGCAGTTCCAACAGCTGGTAAAATAGGTCTTAATGGGTGATCTTCCTTATGGACCTTGGGGAGTCCACATAGTCCATCTGGTCTAGGCCCGGGCCCTTGAAGGCCATGAAAAATATCTGTAGTAAAACAACCAGATTTATATAGCTTGTCTACTTTGCTACTGACTTTATCTTCTAAATGCAAAATGCATTTGAAAGGGTCGTTTTAATTACCTGGAACTTGGTCTGATCGTTAAGGAAGTCCATCATTTTCTCAACATATTCTGTCTCAGCAAACTACACCATTGCCTTTACCGGCTTTTGTAACCACAATGCATGTGTCTTTAGCCAGACTTTGTATGATATTAAACTAGTCAGTACTAAGTAAATACCTAGTCTCTGGTTTATAATTGTAAAAGGAAGAAAACGCAAGGCGTTTAAGTGTTGATCTAAAATAATCATACGAATAGCCCTTGGGATTGTTGGTATAAAAATTAAGTGTTTGTAAAGCTTTGAACAAACTTTCCCAATTCAAAAAGTACCTTAATAGTAAACATATTAACATAGAATTTACTTGATAAATCGAAAATTTCACTGGTCTTATGTCTAAATTTCAATCAACTATACCTTTGAAATATAAGATAAATTTGATATTTACGCTAGTAACCAGAGCATATAAAATTTGTTCTAGATTTTTTAATTTGCATGAAGAATTGGAATTTCTAAGGTCACTTTTAAAAAACAATGGCTATCCGCTGAACTTCGTGAATACATATATTGGTAAACAACTTTCGAAATCATATGTAAACTGACAGCCCGAAACTACCGCTAACGTAAAGAAACCTGTCCATGGGTTACCCTCAGCCAGATATCTAAATAAATTTCACTTTGCAAAACAGATTCGGTAATTTCTTTAAAAGAAATACCCTGTACCAACAACCCTTCGGTCCAATCTGATCTATAAATGGCAGTGTAGTGGTTGTGATGCCACTTACATTGGATGAGATGGTTTGAACACCTCGGTAAGTCATATCGTACATGTACAGGCAATTATCTTTCAAGGCCTAGTACAGTGCAATTAGAGAACACAGCGAAGAGACTGGTCACCCTTTACATATTGATGATTTTTCTGTTTTAACCACTGAGTTTGCTACAGACCTCGACATTTCAGAAGTTCTATACTCCATCAAGATAAAGCCTTCTTTGGTTAGAAATGTGGCTGTAACCTCACCTTTGTGTTTTACTGGTTTGTATATTGACT
Source organism: Macrobrachium rosenbergii (assembly GCF_040412425.1). NCBI lineage: Eukaryota > Metazoa > Arthropoda > Malacostraca > Decapoda > Palaemonidae > Macrobrachium > Macrobrachium rosenbergii. The sequence continues at coordinate 8,867,159 of NC_089764.1, read as the reverse complement.
AGTGTATTTATTGTGCCTTTGTACTTTCCGTTTTTGTGACTTAAATTTTGTGTTTTGCTTTATTTTATTTCATTTTATTCATTTATTTATTTTGATTTTCCACCCTTTAAACGTATTCTTATAATTTTATAGTAATTTTGCTGTATTATATTGAATTTTATTATAAAATTTGTTATGTCGTCATTTTAACTTCGCAGGTTCATAACGAGTGAGTGTACTGCTCGAAACATGTCCCAATAAAATTGCGTAAAATGCTGTTCCGGGTTTTGGTCTTGGTGTCTTACTGATATATATATATATATATATATATATATATATATATATATATATATATATATATATATATATATATATATATATATAT
>NC_089764.1:8859295-8861795 GCF_040412425.1 Macrobrachium rosenbergii | reverse complement strand
AGTTAGATGTTTTTCTTAGTTGACAATTTCATTTATGATGCATTTTAATCTTTGCTTTGTTTATTCATTGCTTGTTGGGTTGCTTTAAATAATAAATCTATTTTTGGTAGGAAAGATTGAGTTTTCCTTATACGACCCATTTCATTTCTTTAATGTGGAATGAGACAGAGAGAGAGAGAGAAATCCATGCGAGAACGAAAGAGATCTTTGTGAGTAAGAGAGAGAGAGAGAGAGTGGAAAGAGAGAGAGAGAGAGAGAGAGAGAGAGAGAGAGAGGAGAAAAGACTCGCTGTTAAAAGAGAGGGAAAAAGGGCGGAACCCTTCACCGCCTCCTGAAGATAGACCAATCGGTATGCTACGTAATACTCCTACCTGGAATATTCTTATCTGTTTCCAACAGTTGTAACACACACACACACACACACACACACACACACACACACACACACACACACACACACATATATATATATATATATATATATATATATATATATATATATATATATATATATATATATATATATATATATATATATATATATATATATATATATATATATATATATATATATATATATATATATATATATATATATATATATATATATATATATATATATATATATATATATATGTGAATGTTTCTATATTTGTTTAACTTCTATAGAAATCTGAACTGTTTGACACACACACACACACACACACACACATATATATATATATATATATATATATATATATATATATATATATATATATATATATATATATATATAAAGTGAATGTTCGTATCTTTGTTTAACTCCTATAGAAATCTGAAATGTTTGCCGCACCTGGACAAAATTTAGCACATGGCCTCTATGACACCCCAGAATTGTTTTTAACTCAGAATCAAACCCTTACCCCTGTGACAGACATACAAACATGGACAAAACAAATTAAATTTTCGTTTTTACGTCGCCTTTTTCTTCCGTTTTCTAAGTTTATTTTAATTTTTCACCTGACGCTTCACCTTTTCTTCTGGCACTGCTGGAAGTATGATTAACCTACAACAATAAATCCCCTATAACAAAGATTTGATCAGAATTTACGTGAGTTTTGAACATAATTTATGATAATTATTAATACAAGTGTTAAACATGTATCTCAATGCTTGGTTGTATTGCTAAATTAAATATTTTTGGCTTCATTGCTAAAAATATATCATAGCTATAAATCAATGAATCCTTACGAGCAGGTCTAAAGATTTTTTTTTTTTTGTTGTGTTCCTCGTTCATGCATGCATATTAGCTGCTAGCTCAACACGATGTGCTAGATGTTTGATGACATTATATCCTTTTTCTTTATTCGTTCAAATGCAAATTTTCTCATAAATTCGATCTCTCTTCTTCGTTTTTATCTTCGGAATTCGTTATAGCGACTACTCAGTAGCATCACGATGGCGTATATCGTTATAAATTCGGCTTAAATGAGGTTTATGGAGTGTTTTGCCAACAACACTTCACTACATACCTAGTGCCGGTAGGTACAGCTCTAGTAAGTATGGTCTGCCACACCAAGTAGTAAAAAAATTTCCACGCTCCTTTTAGGGTTTATTGTGGTCAGATATATATTTTTTTTATATTATATGATTCATTGACCTATAATCTTTGTCATTTGCATATTCATATATATGTTTATATAATTATGACTGAATAAAGAGCCATCAAAGAATGATTGTTTACGCCAAATCATGAAACAGCAGAAGTCTATTGAACGATGTCTCAGTTGACACATCGAATGCAGATGACTTCAGAGTAACCACTTTAGGATTCCATCTAATTAAGATCACTTGAATCTATTAAAATTTTTTTTAATAAATGTAAAAAGTGAATGTGATTAACTTGATAAGGATGCTTATGGGATATGATCTTTAGACTGTGAAAGAAAGCATGTGTCATTTGATGTACGTTAGATTTTACTGATGGTTGAATGAATTTAAAATTTAGGAGAGTGTGGAAAACAGTGACGTGGATATGTGGCAAAACTGGGTCCGTCTGTTGTTGCAGGAGAGACAGACCTTCTCCCCTCCCACACACACACACACAAACATACAGACACGCCTAAGTGCAAATTGTAGAAATAAAATATTTTTTATTTATTGTCATTGTTCAGTGGAGATGCTTTTTCTTCTCTTCTGATATAGGAACATAACTTACCCTCCCCTTCCCTCAACCTCTATCTTCCCCTCACCCTAACCTTCCTCTTTCCTCTTTCCTCTTCCCTTCTTTTTCCTCACCCTCCCCTCCACTTTCCTTTTCCCTTACTCCTCCCCTTCCCTCTCCCCTTCCCTTCCCTTTCCCATCCCCTTCACCATGCGCCCTCTCCCTTCTCAATCCTATCCCCTTCCCTTTCCCCCTCCCTCGCCTTACCCCTCCCCTACTATGTAGACTACCATTCAGAGTTTTCTCGTGCAGCGACAGGTTGGTCAGCTAGTATATGCATATACAGTATATATA
>NC_089764.1:8854295-8856795 GCF_040412425.1 Macrobrachium rosenbergii | reverse complement strand
TGTGTGTGTGTGTGTGTGTGTGTATGTATGTATGTTTGTATATATATATATATATATATATATATATATATATATATATATATATATATATATATATATATATATATATATATATATATATATATATATATGTATCAGGTTGAAGAGATAAAGGCATGTATGTCTCTCACAAGTGTCAAGTTTATTATGCCATCGTTTCACATCATAATTTGTCTAAGTGGGTTTTATCAAAAAAAGGAAGACTATCTTCTTTCTTTAGAATTGGACTTCTGCCTCCCATGTTATAAATCCAATTTCCAACAATTTTTCTTGCCATTAGGAATTTTGTTTCAGAAAACATCGAAGTTGCCTCTGTGTAATGACGCCGAGTACTTGAGGTCTCAGTTATCAGCCTCAGCCCACCAAGCGTATAACAGCCTCAAATTCCAGATGGGCTCCCTTTTTCAGAAAAGATGATCTACATATTTTGAAGGATTTGGCCAAAGACTTAGATATAATTATCCCACAAAGGTAAGGGAACTCTAGTTTTAGATAAGCAGAACTCTTTTCATAAAATGCACCTAATTCTCAATGTCTCGTGAAGATTCCAGAAATTGGGAATACCTATTTTACAAAACGTTACCAAAATAGAAGACAGAATTAACTGGTTCCTCAGAGCACTCAAACGTGACAACATCATAGATGAAAACACCTTCCAAAATCTTCTCGTTACTGGTCCAACATACGGGATCATGCATGGCCTTCCCAAGATCTATAAGGAGGGTGTCCCACTTAGATTTATTCTTTCTTCGTTGAATATACCCAATTAAAATCTTGTTAAGTATTTACTTCCATTGTTAGAACCGCTCACCTATAATACTTTTAACGCAAAAAGTTATGCTGATTTCAAGGAGGATATTCTTAAGCAGGGCTCTGACCTTTTTATGGTCAGTTTCAACGTTGAGTTCCTGTTTACTAATATTCAAGTTGGGGAGACGATCGAAATCATATTGACCAAACTTTTTCCATTTTCCGATTCTCTTTTTAATGGTTTTAATAGACCTTTATTTAGGAAACTTTTAGAACTGGCAGTGCTGGACACGGTCTTTATTTTTAACGATTCTTGTTTCAGACAGGTGGAGATGATGGCAATGGGAAGCCCTTTAGGTCCTTAAAAGTTAAGTATACCTTAGTTTAACCAGACCACTGAGCTGATTAACAGCTCTCCTAGGGCTGGCCCGAAGGATTAGACTTATTTTCCGTTGCTAAGAACCAATTGGTTACCTAGCAACGGGACCTACAGCTCTTTAGGTCCTACCTTCGCCAATATTTTTATGAACTCCCTGGAGGAGACAGTATGTGACAATTGTCCCCTTAGTTTCCACCCTTTATTTCATGAAAGATGTGTGGACGACACCTTTGCCCTGTTTAAACTCGATTTTAATGCCGATTCCTTTTTAGATTTCATTAATGTCCAACATCCCAATATTTGGTTTACATTAGAGAAAGAAACTCGCAACTCTTTATTATTTCTAGATTTACGTATCACCAGGGAAGATATGGGTTTCAACCAGCATTCATAGAAAAAATACTTTTACACGTTTGAGCACTAATTTCAATAGCTCATATAATGTCACCTTTAAGTTGAATTCTCTCTCTACCCTCCTCCACAGGGCGTATTCTCTGACTTCCAGCTGGCCAGCCTTTCATAAAGAAGTAGAGTTCTTGGCTAATTTTGTCCGCAACAATTGTTTCCATCCCACGTGTCCATAGAGTATATATTTAATAAGCTCTTAAATGCAAAAAATGAAACAACCTATTCCCATATATACCGTTCCCAAATTATGCATCTATACTAAGTTCCCTTCCCTACTCGACAAAAGTTTTAAAAAGAAATGTATGAATTTAATTCATCATGAATTGCCAGCTATAAATCTGATGTTGGTCCCACGAAATCCTCTAAATATACGTTCTTTTTTTCAGAGTGACGGACAGACGGAGCCCTTCCTTAACATCGAAAATTATTTATAAAAATATACCTGTCCCAGATGTAGTCTGAAAACTACGTTAGATGTACGAGGAGGCTTCTCAAGGTCCGTTTCTGCTCCCATCAAGGTGTCAGCTTCAGGACAGGTTGCACATTATCCAACCCCAATCTATCCAATGTTCGGAACCATTCTCAGATTTGTGGTGCCTGCTTGGATATAAATGATTTTAAAATTATTGGATCTGTCCGTAAGGACGGCGAGTTGATGGTGTTGGAGTCGCTTTTTATAAAAACTAATGTACCAACACTAAACAGCTGATCATCGCCCACAAAACTGTTTATAGCATAATTGCCTGTTTGTTTACTCTCCACGTTCGTTATAGGTATCTTTTGTATGTTTATTTTCTCCGTCTTTGTAGCCATGTTTCCCTCTTACCTTGGTAGGTGTTCCTTTCAAGTTCTTGTTTTAATTTTGCATTTGCTAATGTTAACGATTGTTATAGTTTTTCCCGTTGTATAAGGGACGTTTTAAAT
>NC_089764.1:8829295-8851795 GCF_040412425.1 Macrobrachium rosenbergii | reverse complement strand
AGGAGGTTACTGTTATGTCAGTCTATTAGCCAGAAATTTCCATGAAAGGGCACAAAAGATGAAATGGGTATAAATTCGCTGAAACGGACGTATATTTTTCTCTAAAACCAGAGTCACTTTTCTGATGGATTTTGAATGAGGATGGTTCAATAATCCGTGTTACTGAACAAAATATGCTCGTTTAGCAAACAGGGACGACTTTTATAACCGATGTCTTCAAGATCATGGGGCCCCTCATTAGAATACTTCAGTGCTTTGATAATAATAATAATAATAATAATAATAATAATAATAATAATAATAATAATAATAATAATAATAATAATAATAATAATAATAATAGTAGTAGAGGAGACTTTTTCTGTGGACAGTAGCATTGAATAGAATAGCTATTTATAATGCTACAATAATAATAATAATAATAATAATAATAATAATAATAATAATAATAATAAAAATAATAATAATAATAATAATAATAATAATAATTTTTAATAATTAGGAAGAGAAATTCACCAGATAACTTAGAAAAGCCATTATATATATACACACACATTATATATTATATATACACACACACATATATATATATATATATATATATATATATATATATATATATATATATATATATATATATATATATATATATATATATATATATATATATATATATATATATATATATATATATATATATATATTAGCAGACCAACCCACCATTGCCCATGAAAACTCTGAATGACAGTCGATCATTTACTTTGAATAGTAAGTCACACGTGGTGTGGTTTTGATTGACATATTTATTTAAAACAATGAATTCTATACAAAATTATTAATCACAGGAAAGTAAGCCATTTTCAAAGATAGTACACATACCTTATACGACAAAAGAATTCACAGGAGATGCAGGATCATTTTTCTAAGAGTGGCCACAATTGCAGTCTCACTATTTGGCTTGACATCGAGTCAGAAAGTGTACGAATCTACGTTCCCGACACTCTAGGTTTCACAGCAGTCCAAAATGTTATCCCACAGCTTGGTCTTTGCCGAGACCAGCATTATGGGTACAGGTTGGAAACCTACGTGAAAACCTTCCTTGGGTCAAATGAAGGCCGTGTGCAAAATTTCGTCTAGATCAGTCAAGCAGTTCCGATTTCTATAGAGCACATGTTTAAAAACATAGTTACATTTAAATATATAAGATATATATATATATATATATATATATATATATATATATATATATATATATATATATATATATATATATATATATATATATATATATATATATATATATATATATATATATATATATATATATATATATATATATATATATATATATATATATATATCAAAAGGAGCAGGTGCAGGAAAACAAGCAGATTCCACGTACAGTAATTTAATCCTACGTTTGGGGACCCACTGTCACATCATCAGGGACATCTATAAATGAAATATCAGACATTAGAGTGCTCTCAAAACATTAAGCAAATACATGAAAATATATGAACTAAATTACACTTAAAAATTATACATAAAAAAAGACGGAATTAAAATATAGAAATGAATTAGGCACTATGTAAAATCACAGACACACTAAAACCTATGCAATAAAATACACATACATTAAACATAAAAGAAGAGAATTTAGAATTAAACAATAAAAAATGGAATAACAAAACCAATAATGAAAATCACAGAATATTGTGGGACAAACACCAACCTTTCAAAGCAAGAATAAAAAGCACACTAAAATTCATATAAACCTACAGACCAGAGGACCGAAATTATTGATAACCAAATTAGGCAATAAACAGTGGAACAGCCGTAGTCTGGTGATTAAGAGGAGGGACTTTCAGTTTGATATTGAGGCTCTCAACTATAAGCAATTCTGGTGTTTCTTTTGCTTGGCCTGTAATTTTGAAATAATCATACTTAATAGCTGTTTTACAGTAGTTAGTATGGTTTCTGATATTGGGCAATTCCGGACTGGATAGTCTGTAGCCTGTACGATGACTTATTCCAATATGGGAATCAGCTCTTACCTTGAGTAAACGTCGGGCCGAACCCACATAATTACCCGAATTACATCCTGGGCACTTATACCCATATACTACGCCCGACGTCATCAAGGGACAGAGCCGATCTTTCGCAGAAGACCAATGAGCCAATAGTTTTATGATTTTTTGGAATAAGTTTCAGGTTGAGGGCTCCAATGTGATTGCGGATCACCTTGATAACTTGGTTCTGAAAATTGTTGTTATTTGGTAAATATGGAAAGCTGGAAAATATAAGAAGTTTAGGGACATTGTAAGTAGGAATGATAGGGGATGATTTCTTATCGAGGACAGGCAGAAGTCCAACCCGCAAATCAGTTTGGTTGGGGAGCAATTATTGTTAAAATACTGGATTAAAAATACAATTTCACTGTGAAAAGCGGCCCAGTTGGATGTTAAAGTAAAAGCTCTATGTACAAGTGTACAAATGGCATTGACTTTGAAATTAAAAAAGCAAAAGCTATAAAAACTGGAGCCAAACCTTGTACATGATTTCCTCCTGTAATTGGTAATATTAATGTGATAGTTCTCTTTTAAGAATAAAGCATCCAAAAAAGCTAGCTTACCTTTATATTCCTTCTCTAGGATAAACTTAATGTTGCCGTGAAATTGATTGGAAAAGTGTAAAAATCTTTCTGCATCATAGTCGTTTTTAAACAAGACAAAGGTGTCTTTTTATACCGTGAATAAAATAGTGAACTGAAGGACAGGGGGCAGTCTTCCAAAATGTGCTCCTCCAGGGAGCACATAAAGATATTAACAAAAGTTGGGCCCAGAGGCCATCCCATCTACCTGTTTGTATAAATTCTAAAAGAGTTCTCCAAGAATCAATGTTAAAATTACAATAAATAGACTCTGGTTGTGGAAATAACTTGGCCAAAATTATATTAATGGTTTCTCTCACAGATACATTCGTGAACAGTGATTCAACATCTACACTGGACATATATAAGTCTGAGTCCTGTGAGAGTATTCTGCTTTTAAATTCTTCAGGATTCTTTAAAGTATATTGGTTATGAGTCAAGGGCTCCAATAACGGGGCTAAGAATTTTGCAAGTTTATAGTTGGGAGAGTTAAAAGAGGCCAGGGTGGGGCGAAGGGGGATACCTGGTTTATGGATTTCTGGCAACCCAAATAAAATCCCGAATGAAGAGCCACTAGAGAATAAATCCTCATAGGTGCGTTCACTGATGATACTGTCTCTCTGGAGCGTTCGCAGGAACAAGTTGATTTTGTCCTCCACCTTGAAGATCTCCTGGAAATTGGGTTGCCCTATGTTCCTGAATTTGTTCTGGTCATTAAGGATGCAATTTATTTTGTTAATATAATCGTCCTTATCGAGGATTATAACCCCCCTCCCCTTGTCTGGCTTAACGACTACAATATCATCACGTTGGGATAAAGATTTAAGAAGTAGGAGATCACATTTGTTAAAAAAAGGGGCCCAGTTGGTTTTTAAATTAGAAAAATATTAAGAGCAACAACCATTAGTTGTTGTGTAATTGGGATAAGTTTGTACATATTTCTAGTCTTTTTATACGTTGAAACATACTTCAGTAGGAAGGAAGAGTTGACAAAAGTTAGGTTTAATATTAGACAGGCAGAAGTCCAACCCTTAAGAAAGGAGAAACTCTTCACGTTTAGATAAAATATATTGAGAATAAAGACGGTAGTTAATTGGTTATGGAATTTAGGAAGTAAAATACCCAGATTGGATAGTTTTTCAGCATGTTTCCTTTGAATATTATTAATAAAACCTTGGATACTGTTGTTAAAGAGCCTAATAAGAATAATCCTGTCAAAAAAGGAAAAACCGTTAAGTGTTTCCTGACGAAGCAGCGAATATTGTTTGCATAATCGGTCAAATTCATTTTGTTTACATTTCTACATCATTTTAATTCCATGTTTGTTATGTATATTTTAAGTGCAATTTAGTGCATATATTTTCATGCATTTGTTTAATGTTTTAAAAGTACTCTGATGTCTGATATTTCATTTACAGATGTCCCTGATGATGTGACAAATGGTCGCTGAACGTAGGATTAAACTACTGTACATGGAATCTGCTTGTTTTCCTGCACCCCTTCTTTTAACATGTTGAAAAAATTTTCAGTTCATATATATATATATATATATATATATATATATATATATATATATATATATATATATATATATATATATATATATATATATATATACACACACATAGAGTGAGAGAGAGAGAGAGAGAGAGAGAGAGAGAGAGAGAGAGAGAGAGAGAGAGCTGCAGAGTGTTATAGAATATACGATTGTAATCTAGCATACACTATAAATGGCAAATGTACCTTAATTGTTCCAATACATGAATAGCATTATCCCAGTTTACGTTAAAACTAACAGTTTAAGAGGAAAAAGATGCATTCAAGTTATTATCAGTAGTTATTGAAGTTATTCATGTTTAACCCGGAATGAAAGACCCAAATTGGAATGCCTAAAAACATTCTCAAATTTCATTTTGTATTGACATTTTTGCTAGACTTTCTTAACCGAAATCCAATATAGGGTTCAATGCTCTTATTCTTATAATCAGCGTAACCTGAATATTGATGAGAGACTTTTCATCATCTCCTTGGAAGTGAAAGGAATTCACTTTCATGTGCAGAAAAATCACTGTTTAAAAGGATTCATGCTAGTCGTAAAAACTTAAGTGTTAAGATGTCTGCTTAATATAAGATTACTTGGGGAAGAGTCGAGCATCGTATTCCAGGAAGGTTATTCTTTGATGAAAAATTCATAAGAGAGAGAGAGAGAGAGAGAGAGAGAGAGAGAGAGAGAGAGAGAGAGAGAGAGAGACTCAAATTTGTGCTGAACATGAAAAAGGATTTTCCCACAGGAAAAGAATAATAATTTCAACCCCTTTATATTACCTTTCCTTAGAATTCATTTTAATCCCTCTCGGAGGTTGTTTCGAGATATGTTGTGAAGTAAATACGTTTTTCTTTGAAGTCTTTATGTAACTGAATATTCTCATATGGAAATATACTCCAGAATTTAGGCAAGTCTCTGAATCCAAGAGTTCTGAAATTAAATAAAAAAAAAAAAATCACAAACTGCTAGCACCTACCGACTCATCCACCATCTCCCAACAAGCACACACAGATAGACATATACATATACATATACATACATACATACATACATACATACACACACACACACACACACATATATATATATATATATATATATATATATATATATATATATATATATATATATATATATATATATATATATATATATATATATATATATATATATATATATATATATATATATATATATATATATATATATATATGTTCTGATGCTCGCCCTCTATGCATTTTTATTGTAGAAAAAATACGCGAACAAAGACAAGAAGGCGTCTTTGTATATGCAGGGGTAGGCTGGGCATTTCAAAAAATAACGTCTTTAAGAGGAATAGTTAGCATTAAGGACCTAACCCACAGAGAGGGTTTTCACTCAGTAACCTCTAGTAAAAGATGACTTTAAGCTTCTTTTTCCCTATTCTATGTATTGGCGATATTTGTACAGATTCCAGACTGCCCGAGGCATAAAGACATACCGACGCTCCCAGCCGCCCTGTTTTTGACCGAAGGAGGTCAGAGAGAGGAGCCAACTGTCTTAGGGGTCGCGCACACGTCAAAGCTCCTGATACTTCTGTCCCTTTGGACCTTTTCCATCTTTCATTTACTAAGAGAAGTGACAAAATAAAATCCCAGAACTCCCGGCGTCCGTTGCAGTGCGCAAACAGCCTAAGTGAAGGTAAGTCTGGACATTTTTTTGGCAAATTTTCTTCGAATCCCTAGTATCTCTGTCTGTATTTCCAGTTACTTTGTTTTCCCTCTTCCCCACCATCTACGATAATAAGATTTAACCAATTTTCTTTTTTGAAGCCTGCAGTAAGAATAACTTATATTGCTTAGCGACACTCAACTATTCCCGTGCAGTAATTAGGGATTAGGGAAGGGTAAGTACGTAATTTTCAGCATTCAGGCAGCCCTGTGTCTCGATCCCATTGTTCGGAAGAGAACTAGCCTTTACCAGTACTAAATTGCGTTTGATATGATCCGTTGTGTTAAAACTTTTCGTAGAGCAAAGGGAAAGTTGACTGTGTCCGACGGGGGGGCGATAGTTCATGTAATTTCCTCGCTAACTACACATTCCTTCTTTGTGGGGTTTTCCTCGACTGGCGACCTTATTCACTTAAATAATTGTCTGTCTTTGAGGTTAATATTTAGCTTCAAATGACAATTACCTGTGTCCTTGGCACTCAGGGCCTCATAGATTACGTTAAGTAATTAATGAACTCATCAGCCAAGCCCCACACATAACACTATATATATCTATATATGTATATATATATATATATATATATATATATATATATATATATATATATATATATATATATATATATATATATATATATATATATATATATATATATATATATATATATATATATATATATATATATATATATATATATATATATATATATATATATATATATATATATATATATATATATATATATATATGTATGTATATATATATATATATATATATATATATATATATATATATATATATATATATATATATATATATATATATATATATATATATATATATATATATATATATATATATATATATATATATATATATATATATATATATATATATATATATATATATATATATATATATATATATATATATATATATATATATATATATATATATATATATATATATATATATATATATATATATATATATATATATATATATATATATATATATATATATATATATATATATATATATATATATATATATATATATATATATATATATATATATATGTATGTATATATATATATATATATATATATATATATATATATATATATATATATATATATATATATATATATATATATATATATATATATATATATATATATATATATATATATATATATATATATATATATATATATATATATATATATATATATATATATATATATATATATATATATATTCAATACAACGTGACTTTTAGAAATTTATCATATAGATTTAAAAATTTTGTATCTATTTTCTTCTGTGTGAAAGGTACAACTTATAAGAAGGAGCTAACATATTCTACAGTGTTTTCATTTCAACTTCATGACAACAATTTCGTTCTTGATACACAATATCATCCTCTCATTTTATAATTCACTCGAACGGTATTAAAAAATTTAATCACATAATACAAAGGGTTAAGAAATTCTGAGCTTCTTTACAGGCTGCGGTTATTTTTACATTCAGGAAGGGTTAAACTACATATACGCTCTGGGGAATACGAACTTTCTGAGTAAGCATAAACGTGATTCAGCCGAAATAATAATTACAATAACATTAATAATAATAACAATAATTTTAATAGTAGCAGTAGTAGTAGTAGTAGTAGCAGTAGTAGTAGTAGTAGTATTAATGTTTCAAAAGCAGAATTATCAATATTAGTAACATAAATTAATGCAGGATCATTAACAATGATAGTACATATCTCATTAACAGTGTTTAGTATAATGCTAAAGAGGAAAGAGAGTATGTCTTAATCCATTTCATTATAAAGAAATTAACATTTGTCAGCTATGTTTCATGATTTAACCCAGCTAGTGGGCCAGTCCAACTTGCTGCCGGTCTCAAGCCCAGATAAATGGGGATAGTTGCTACCTGGTCTAGCCAACCGAGCATGAAAACAGTGGCAAAAACTAAATAATGAAATTTGAGTCAGTAATGTAATGCAATAGGGCTAGGGCATACCCCGTAAGCAATGCGCTGCAGTATCCCCTGACAGCAGTGAGAATTATGCAAAGGGTACCACAGAAGTAACGACTGCGGGTAAAGAAGTTAGTGGGGAAAAAGGATTGGAGAAAAGAAAGGAAAGATGAGAATTGGAAATTGGAATGTTGGTAGCCTCTCAGGAAAGGGAAGAGAGTTGGATGATGTAATGCAGAGAAGGAAAATTATGATTCTAATATACAAGAGACTAAATGGAAGGGGAAAAGTGCAAGAAAGCTTGGAGAAGGATATAAAGTTTACTACACAGGGGAAGATACAAGGAGAAATGGGTTAGGAATTATTCTCCATCCAGATTTGCAGAAGAAAGTCACAGAGGTCCAGCATATCAGTGACAGGCTCATGGGTTAAAGTTTGTGAAAGATAAGAGAGTATAGCATATCATCTCGGCATACACCCGTCAACAAGGGTGTAGTGAAGAGGATAAGGAGGTATTCAGAGGGGAAATTAGAAGAATATATAGAAAGAGTTCCAAGAAGTGAACTATTAGTGTTATCTGGGGACATGAATGCCCATGCAGGTGAGAGTTTCGATGGCTTTGAAGGAATACAGGGAGCAGGAGGTTTTGGAAGAAGAAACCAGGACGGTTATAGATTGTTGGAATTAGCAGAAGCTATAAATCTGGTAGTTTTGTATACAAAGTTTAAGAAAAGAAGTCATCCGGTAACATAAAAAAATGGACAAAATAAGACACAAATTTATCATGTTTTGGTTAGGAAGGAAGACACAGAAAATCATTATGGATTGTAAGGCTATTCGAAATTAATCTGTTGTAGCTCAACATAAACTAGTAGTGGCAGATTTTAAGTTGAAAGCAATAACTAAGGGAAAAAGCCCCAGCCAGGAGTAGGAGGATCAAAACTTGGAAGCTAAAGGGGGAGAAGGCAAGAGAGTTCAGAAGTAAAGTGGAAAGAGTCAGCGAAGAGAGATATGTAAATGGAATATCAGAATCGTATGAAGAGATATGGGATAATAGGAAATGGATTGTGGTTCCAGCAGCAGCGGAGGTGTGTGGGAGGACAAGTGCTAAGCAGCAACAGGAAAGAGAAATATGGTGGTGGAATCAAGAAGTTCAAACAGCTGTGAAGGAAAAGAGTATAACCAGAAGAAGGTGGGAAGAAGATAACAACTACCAAACAAAAGAGGAGTATAGACGGACAAAGAGGAAAACAAAGAGAAAGGTAGCGACAGCAAAGGGACAAGCCATGAGAGAGTGGTATAAGAAGATGGGAACACCAGAGGGAGAAAAGATGAAGCACAGAACTGCAGAAGCGAGAAGAAAAGAAGGCAGGATGTAGGAGAGGTAGGAATTATTAAATATGAAAATAGAAATATCTTAACTGAGGAAGAAGACCTCAAGAGAAGATGGAAAGAATATTTTTCACAACTATTTAACACTGAGAATGAGTATGAAGAACTGCACAATGTTCCTCTAGTAGAGGGACCAGTACCAAACATCAGAGAGAGTGAAGTCGGGAATGCTATAAAGAAAGGAAAAGTAGATAAAGCTGCAGGAAAGTCAGAGGTAACAATAGAAATGATTAAAACATTGGGAAATCTAGGCAAAAAGTGGGTGCACACACTATTGGAAAAGATGTGGGATGTACAGGAAATGCCAAGGGACTGGAACGATAGTTGGATGATTAAAATGTATAAAAAAAGGGAGATATGTTAAATTGTGGGAACTACAGAGGAATAAAGCTTTTGGGGCATGTATTCAAGATACTAGAGAGGATAGTAGAAGCAAGGTTGAGAGAGTTGATGGATATACATGAGCAGCAGTTTGGGTTTATGAAAGGAAGGAGAATGGTGGATACTATTTTTATAGTATGACAAGTCCAAGAGAAGTATTTAGAAGGAAACAGGTAAGCTTACATGTGTTTTGTGGATCTTGAAAAGGCATATGACAGGGTACCAAGAAGAGTAGTTTGTTGGCGTTTGAGAAAGAGAGGAGTACCAGAGAAGTTGGTAAGGTTGGTGAAGATGACGTATGAGGGGGCAAGAACCGGGGTACAGACAAAATATAGGGAGTCTGGGGCATTCCCTGTGGAGGTTGGCCTCCATCAGGGATCAGCTCTGAGTCCATTCTTACTCCTTGTCATTATAGACACTTTGACATCAGAGTTAAGGAGCAACGAAGAACGGTGGGAACTGGTGTTGGTGAATGTCCAGAAGAACTCTGCATGCATAAAGTACCAAAATTAAAAGTAAAATGTAATATTTTTCATATTTAAAGCATTTTAGACCACTTCTTATGATGAGGAAACACCCAATTTTGGGTGTTTTATGAACACAAGAAGTGAAAAAGTACTGAAAACACGACAAATCTTACATTTTAGTTATAATTTTGGTGGAGGCAGGAAAACAAATTTGCAACAACAATTTAGGGATAATTTGGGATTTTTGGGTTTCGGGTGGGGAAAAACACATTTTGAAATATAGCCAAACATGCCTTAACTGCAAAGGGGTGGATAATAGCTCTTGGCAGCCTTATCCGCATTTATAAAGATTCTTGGCAGGCTCGTATATACTGGCAGGAAAAATGGCAAAAATCACCAAACCAAAAAAACCACACAAATAATTTACCTTCATGGGGTCGGTTTGTATAAATCACCTGCAGACTTGAAGAAGGCGTGAAGACGGTAATGGCTGTGGTGGTAGACAGACTTAAAATAGGCCACAGACAAATAACCCACAAAATTGTATGTCCGACGTCCGAACTTGAGTACCTTCGATTTTGCCTGCAGCCACCGTCTCTCAATATTATTTGTATGAGCTCCCCTGGGAGGATCAACAAAATTAATACTATGATTTACGGTCAAATGTTTAAATCACTCATTACTCAAACAGTTAAAAGCACGCCAACAGTCTGAAATTACAGTAGTGCCCTGCTCTATGTACTCCTTGATAATGGGAAGTAACGTCGCAGTGGTTCTGTCTTCCACTGGAATCATGAAACACTCTTTTGTTTCCCTACATATACCCCCAAAGACCCACTGGCCCTCCACTACACGCCCCACGTTATATTTCCTCCTCCCAAATTTACTCTTGTTAATTTCAATCACTTTGCCGGGGCCACCAATTTTCTTTTTCTGTACAAACGCCCAATTCACAATCACTTCCCAACAGAAAGACGACCAATCGTTTATTGTATTCTTATTAAGTTGTAACTCTTCTGATGCCGCTTTATAAGAAAAAAAGTCTTGCACAAAGAGTAATACAAACTGTATAACCGTTTAAAAATCTAGATGAGATTTTTCAAACCACGTACCTTTAAAAATGGAGGCGTAAAAGTTACACCTTTTTTTACGCCGACCAGCAGTTACATAATGCCTATCACATCGAAAACTCCAGTCAGCAATGTTCAACCGGGACAAGTGATTACAAGTTGGACAAACCTTCCTTTTTAAAATAAGACAATGATCCTGATAATACTGTAGTAACTTGTCTGTATTGCCACCGTATATTGACCAAAATTGGCCATAGCCAACGTAACAATTAGGACACAAAATGGGTAAATCCCTGCTATCCAGAACAGCGACACTGCTTGTAGAAGGCACAGCTTCAGCCATTACAACAGACCAAATCAGACTGAAGTTACTGAAAAAGAATCGCTGGAATGCCGGGATATATATTACTCCTCCGAAACAAAGCGTTGTAATTGGGTAGTATAATCACGTGACGACAAGACAAAAGTTGATTGGAAGAGGTACCTATTCATTACTTACTAAATTTTCTATGAGAAAAACGTAAAAAAAGCAAAGATTAATGTAAAAAAACCGTCAAGAACGTATATAAAATATTTAGTAGGTAAAAATACACTTTCTAATGAAATCCCCCAACCAAAAACCCGATTTGCAAAAATCGAAAATCATTCGATGGGGAAAGAGTTTTTCTGAGAAACATTACACTCTTTCTGAGAAACATTACAGTAAAAAACCTCATTTTCGAACTAACTCCAGTAAGATCAAGTACACGAAGTGCTACTGGATGTAAACAAACGACTTAGAAAATTTTCGAGGATGTCGATTAGATAATCATTAATATCTCGGATATGGTGAATCTCCTCAAAAAGTGTTCAGAGACAAAGTTTTATTTTATATTGTGAAAATTATAGTGTGACCTATTTTCTTATATCTCACCGCGGAGTTGTTCTGGACATTGACCCTGGTGTTTTCTGATGATTTAGTCATTATAGCACACACAAAAGAACTGCAAGAAAGGTTTCTAGCATGGAAGCAAGTCTTAGAAAAGAAAGGACTGGAAGTGGATATTGGAAAGACAGAGCTAAGGATTAGTAGTAAAGAAGGACATGAAGTAAATATTCAAGTGGAAGATGGTACAGTGCTAAAACAGAACAATGAGTTTAACTACTTAGGATCAGTAGTGACAGAGGAGGGAGGCACTGAGAAAGCAATGAGGCAGAGAGTGAAAGAATCATGGGAAAAATGGAGAGAAGTAACTGGAGTTGTTTTAGAGTAGAAAATGCCATTAAGGTTCAAAATGAAGATTTATAAGACAGTTATCAGGCCCGTATTAGTATATGGGACAGAAATTGGGGCACTTAAGAGGAAAGAGGAGGGAGTGTTGGAAAAAACTGAGACAAGGATGGTGAGATGGATTGCTGGAATATCACTACTGGAAAGAAGGAAGAGCCAAGATATAAGAAGAAAGTGTGGTATATGTAATGTAAAGGAGAAGGCTAGGGAATCTCGTCTGAGACACTGTGGCCATGTAATAAGAAGAGAGGAAATGGAACCAATCAAGAGAGCTAAGAACATGCCAGTGCTGGGGAGGAGGAGTGTGGGGCATCAGTGGATCAGATGGATGGATGTAGTGAGGAGGGATATGGGTGGGGTGGGACTGTGGGAAGAAGATGCAAGGAATAGAAATAGATGAAGAAAGCTGACTCAAGCGGCCGACCCTGCTATACAGTAGGACTAATAAGGTCGAAAGAAGAAGAAGCTATGTTCCATGATTTGCCACATTAAATCAACAATGAATGCAAGACATGGCAACTGGAACCGATACTACTTGGACCACTTACAGGGAAATTCGGACTACGAGACATTTTTGTGGTAAGAAAACTCGGACCAACAAGATATTTTTTTGTAAAGACAAGTCGGACGACTTTAGATGCAAAACTGATAAAAAAAATGTGTTAAGACAATTCCGTCCAACAAGAACCTGTCTTTCGAGAACTAAGACCAACAAGAATTTTCATGTACAAATTAGAAGGTCAAAATGTGAAGTCAAACGATGACATCACAGACCCAACCATAAAGCATGAAGGGGCAGCGTCAAGTTAAGTCTGCTTATATGTTTACTGTCTTTGCAAGAAATATGGTATCAGAAGGGAAATTACAATATACTAAAATCAAGATTTGTTTACACCAAGTCGCATGAGGTGAGGCTGAAATACAGCGACCAGCTGTGAAGAAGCATGGATCTTGTGCTTAAGGGAAACAGCCTTATGGGCTTTCATTACGGGCAAAATGTTGTAAGTGTCACTCTTATCCGTTGCTCTTTTTATATGGTCTTTTGTATTTCACATACCAAGTATACCAAATCCTTCCTGGGATATCCTTATTAAAAACTGAATGTCTCATTGTTTGTCGAGAGCAGTCTTCTCATGACAACATCTAACTTCTGAATACATGCCTCTTGCATGATCCTTCGTATTGTCTTTTAAGGATAGCTAGTTTACATGAGAGAGTGAAGTTTTTGTAAAATATAATTTGACCTTATTTTTCAAGAAAGCAAATAACAAGAGCATTCCATATTCGATTTGTTCTTATTTTAGAAACACTGTAGACGTTACTAGATGTGCAAATATTTCTTGAGTTGTGGCACAGCAATTATGCTTAACCATAAATTTTACATTTTTATACTCTGTCTTACTACACGAAGCCTCGTTGCTCTGATCTGTCTCGATGGTATCAATGAGTGCCCCTGTATCCGCTGTACCTTCATCACTGCAACAGTGGGTCTACCATACATGAAGAATCAGTTCCAGCTTCCTAATATCTGGTCAACGGTGTCTTGCGCAATGCCATCATCAAGAGAACCAACAGACGTACTTTAAACAATGACAACAACAATAACTATAAAAACATGATGCAACAATAACAAAATGATAAGCCCATAACAAAAAGCAAATGAATATGGTACACAAAATAGATGAGAATCATTAGACAAATCATTGTTAGCAACTGCCACCCAGGTGACATCACAACCTTGATGAAAGCAGTGATTTATCATCATTCCTACAAGACTGAACATTCCATACTCTGAAACAACTTTACCCCTGGCTAGTCAAACCCCGGACGACTAACCTCTTATATAAACACGCTATATTTCAAAATGAGAAGCAATGGCCTCACCTTGTTACATATATTTATACGTATGCCCAAGCTCTTTTGTCAAGGAGACAGACAGAGTACTCCAGGATGAAGCTATCACTTGACATCACAAAGAAAATCAGTACTTATGATTTACAATGGATCATTATGCAATGGAGTTTGAATACCTGAATAACCTTGAGGTACTCTACATCAAGGAATATAAACCCCATTGAATCTATAGCAAGAAAAATTAATCTGGCGACTGGCAACAAAATGATGAAATTACTATCCAAGACAAAAACCCATGCTACCACAACAGAAATAACAAGATCCCTAACTTCTGCCTCCTCTGCAAAACAGTTGGTGTAAAAGCACCATTCAGATCTTTATTCATTTAGTCTACTACTGACAAAACGAGTGTGAATAGTGATATTTCTACTAAAAAAACTTAAATTACAAGTTATTATTATTCCCAGGAAAGTTCTCGCGTCTTCATATTAAAACTTTAAGGGAAACAAGAGTTTTAACAAAAGTTTCATCGGCCTGATACGTATAAATTTGTTAGTTTTTCTTCTTTCTTCTTCTGCTGCTGTTTCCAACGAGAGTTACTAAGGCTATGGGCAAAACAGTTTCATTTTATTTTTACTCCAATACAAGATTTAATCATGGAAATTGCGAGCGCTTGCTTCACCGTTACTTGATTTTCTTATTGATTTTGATTTTCAAGAAACCTTTCAGAATTTGTCATAACCCATTTGCTTAATGTTAAAAAAACGGACTACAAAGCAATGCTCGTATTTGCATGATAAATATGAGACATTATTCATCCTGGCTTTGTAGTAAGAAATAAGATTAGGTTCGTACTTGCCTTCCACGACTGTCGTATGTTGTGAAAGTAGTTCTTACAAACACACACACATACAGTATATATATATATATATATATATATATATATATATATATATATATATATATATATATATATATATATATATATATATATATATATATATATATATATATATATATATATATATATATATATATATACTATATAATATCAAGTTTGAGCCCGCTTTTTTTAAGTATTTACTAGATTCCGTTTCCTCGTATGCATTTGCATACAATCTCTAAATTTGTACAAACGTCAAAGCAAGCCTGCTATCTTATGGATCCTTCATCCTCTTGACAGAGCTACTTCTCTGTTTCACAACTTTAACGGAGCTTCTTATAATTTCTTTTCTTTTTTAATTATAAGCCTCACCACCTCCCTTGATAACCATTTTATTTATATTATTTATTTCCAGTTTCTTATCAAACCCTTCCAACTTCAGTCTGCTTTCACTCCTGATAAATGCGTTTATTTTTTTTTTTTAAGAATGTTATCAAGCAATAATGTTTTATAGATAATATAAAACATTTTCATTTGAGCTGCATAGTTTATCCTTAGCTTTGCATTGTGCTCTGGTATTTTATTCTACGGGAACTTTATTACCTTTGTGAAAGGTGTTTCCAATTTATGCTGCCAGTGAACTTGTTAATGTTCTAATCACAATAAGTCTTATTATAAGTCTTTCCTTTCATTAACGTCCTCCATCACTCGGTCTACACATGCCTCAGTTGTTCTACCAGACCAAACTCGCTATTAATGCCACGTGCGGCCAATAGAAGCGTCACTTTTATTGTAACTATACGGAGAAATTCCCTAACCATTTACACCCACCTGCTTTATCTGCATTTGGTTTTCTCATACCCATCGTAAAGTCCCTTCAATGACGTCACATGAAAACCCTTGCCATTAATTCGCTTTTATCTTACCTGCACATTGCATGTTAAAGTTATTTTTTTTTATATTTATGCATCTTGCAGCTTGTGTATGTTTAAAGAACATTATTATTTGTAAAGAGAAATGATCATAAAAGTTGAATATTTTGCTCAGACATAAAACTACTGTAATTTATTGTCGCCGTCTCATTAGAGGCAAGAATGATATGAACTGGACGAATCGACTCCGAACTGAAAAGCTATGCTTCATACTAATAATAGCAAATTATATGAGATATGACTCAGCAAACTGGGCAATTATATCTAGTGAGCACACACACACAACACACACACACACACACACACACACACACACACACATTTATATATATATATATATATATATGTATATATATATATATATATATATATATATATATATATATATATATATATATATATATATATATATATATATATATATATATATATATATATTATATATATATATATATATTGTCAGAATAAACATCCCCCTCCTGTATATTTGATTCCGTCATTCAATTTTGAATTAATCTTTTATTCCTCTGCCTCTCGAGTCGGGCGTCGCAGGGAAACCGCGCTTACTTCAGCCAGTCAACAGCCGCTAGCAGGCCTTCTTACCTCCCCCAATATCCCACGATCCAGTAAACAATACAAAACCCCTTCCCCCCCCATCACATGATGGGGAGACATGTAGGGATAGGGAAGGCCAAAAAGGCCATTTAGCGCTAGGGAACAGGTAGTATTTTCATCTGTAGGCATATAATGATAAGTGCGTTTTCCTATGCCCTCCTTGCTGGTCTTTTTGACATGCTTGCAGGTACGGTTGACCCTGCCAGACCCTCGAGAAAGCCCTGTTTTTGAAAAGCAGGAGAGAGACGCTCTTCTGATTTGATCTGTGGCGGACGCGCTACATTTTTCTCCAGCTCCGCTGGTTGGACTGACTTCAAAGGACACCTGGAATGGTTGTAGGCGTCAATAACAGTCATAAAAGGTTCATACGTTTGCAAGTAGTCAAGACCAGCCCTTTTCCCCTTTTACTTAAACTCCTTAAAATTCCATTTCTTTAAACTTTTAACCTCTTCCTCCACAAAGCAATCCTCCCTTTGTTAGAATCCTGCCTGTATCCAATGCCTTGCCATTTACGTACTTTGAATTCAAGTAAAGACCCCGTGATAACCATCAATTATCCCTCCACCAGTGCAATTTAAGGGCTATTTAGGTTAAGCCATATCAGTGTTAATTTTATCTTTATGTGAGTGCAATCACGTGTTCATTGTTAAGAGTTTCGCTGCTCCGATTCTCAGATCGTATTTACGTGATTTCATCAAAATCACCTTCTAGGCTACATTATGTTGTGTATTTAAGAACATATATTGGGTGATATTTCATAGGGGAATTCCATCTCCTTCAGTGTACACCGTCATTCCTAACTGAGACGTCTCTTTCAGGGATGCACACGCGGAACGGTCGCTATCCATAACTCAGTATCTCGTCTGCCACCAAAATCCTGATAATTCCTGGTCGCAGTCAGTAACGAATTCCGTTGTGGCCCAAATGTTCATATGAATTATTCTCCCATCCTGGTAGTTCCATCCTTTGCATTACCTGAGACTATTTCATGTAATCAGGGCAAGACTGAATGTTATTATTATCATTGAACTGATTGTATTGCAGATTGGCCACATTTTAATCCACTTGCTTGTTGCCAAATCATTGCATTAATGTTCCCTGTGTCCTATTCTGAATCTGCCCCTTAGTGATTATGTTGTGTCATGTCTCATTGTTGATTTGCCAAGTTTCAGTAAATAAATCCCTGTAAATTTGTAACGAATTCTAAATTCCGTAGTGACCTTCCCCATTCAATTGTATATATATATATATATATATATATATATATATATAAAATGTATATATATATAGATATATATATATATATATGTCGTATAACGATTGGGTCCATCGTATATCTATATATGATATGAATGATAATCCCCATATATATATATATATATATATAGGGATATATATATATATATATATATATATATATATATATATATATATATAATCTATATAAATATATATATATATATATATATATATTATATATATATATATTATATATATATATATATATATATATATATATATATATATATATATATATATACATATACATATATATATATATATATATATATATATATATATATATATTTATATATATACATCTACATATATGGTTAACATATATATATATATATATTATATATATATATATATATATATATATATATATATATGTTTATATATATATATATATATATGTGCAGTGCAATATATATATATATATCTTGAAGATATATATATATATATCAACAAAATGGGTTCGTTATAGTTATATATATATATAAATATATATATATATTCGCCATTTATATATATATATAGTTATATATATATATATATCGAACTTCGTTCGCAACTGGATAAGTTCCATAGCGTTATGCGGTTGCGATATATATACGGCGGATATATATATATATATATATATATATAGACTATATATATATATCTCATATATATCAATATATATATATATATATATATATATATATATATATATATATATATATATTATATATATATATATATATATATATATATATATATATATAATATATATATATATATATATATATATATATGTATATATATATATATATATATATATGTATATATATATATATATATATATATATATATATATATATATATATATATATATATATATATATATATATATATATATATATATATATATATATATATATATATGTATATATATATATATATATATATATATATATATATATATATATATATATATATATATATATATTAGAAAAATAAATGGCCGTTTTAACATTACTGTGTTATAAGGTGTGATGGAAGAAAGGTGCTTAAGGTGGAGTGGGTCAAGACAGAGAGTTGCAAATCGTTTGCATTCAGCAAATAGTTTCATTACTTCAGCAGTTAACCTGATGAACACACAATATTGGCTCTGTTTATGCGAGTCATATGACCGAGTTGGTATGTGGGTACATAAGTTCGTATGTTAGAAAATCTAGATTTTGTGTCTAATTCTGCCCAAAAATTAGTCTGATTGTTCATTAGCAAAGCTAGAGCGAGATCGTCAAGACATTAGCTTTGAGTGTTGCAATCTCTTAGAACTGGCAGAATAAGGTAAAGTTCAGACTCTTCGTTTTTCTCTGTGTGAATTGTGAACTTATGTTTTTACCATGTTTCAAGACATTTTTGAACTTGTGTGGAAAGTTCAACATAACCTTTACTATTTAAATTTTCTATTTTATTGTGTTCTATTTACCAGTATCTACTCATGCATTTTAGACTTTTCATTATTATGTTTTGCATTTGCATATTTTTGGGGAGATTATTATTTATATTAATTCTTTCGACAGATGTCTGTGGTGAGAACATTTGTGGTGGTGATGACTTTGTGGGAATGACATGATGTTATCATAGTGGTGTGATTATAGAGAACAGATGCAAACCTTGCAATGTCTATTTTTCTCATATGGTTGACTTTTTGAGACTAGATTTACAATGTCTAAGATGGAGTATGTGAGAGCTTTTGAGTTTGCAGGCTATTAGCCACAATCAGATTTTTAGTTGGACTGAGACTAAATCTTGAGTTAGATGTTTTTTTTTACTTGACAATTTCATTTATGATGCATTTTAATCTTCGCTGATTTCTAATATTTGATGTTTCAGGATAGGAAAACTTGCACCCAGTTCGAAAGCTAACGCCAATATGTGCGTCACATCTGACTTTAAGCAGTCAGCGTGTGTTTCCAACGTATGTCTGACAATGGCATTGACAGCAAGTAAACAAATAAATATCACCGGACTGTTTTAAAGGGGGCAGTTTTTCTTTGTGCTGAAACATACCACCAAGAGTTCTTGGGTTCTTAAATAGGAGATTAAAGTCAACTGCAGGAAAATAATTCGTTAAAATCCTTTTTAGATTGGGTAGGAAATAGGTGTCATGTGAGCATGGAAAACTTATACAGTATGTTAATTTATGTGCCAAGTGTGAGGTAGCCGGAGGATGAAAGGACTTATCTGATGTTTTCTTAGCATATTTTAAAAATAAATTGAATGGATAGCAGTTGCATTTAAAATAATCATAGAGAAAACCTAATTCCTTGTGAGAAAGATGCTAATCGGATGTAAGTGTTATGGCCCTGTGGAGGAGAGTGGACAGGGAATTTAATTTAAAATGATAAAAACACGAACTGTAAAAATTCTGTCCAAGACCAGTAAAGGTTTTCTTGCGAAACGCACTGGTATGGAATCTATTGCCGTCAAGGATGACGATGGTGTCTAAAAAGGATAATTGGTTTTTATTTTCTAATTCATAAGTAAATTTAATGTTATTATGTAGTGAATCAGCATGCTGTAAAAACTGGTCACAGTTTTTACAGTATGCTACAATTTACTTCCAATCACTTCCATAGGAGGGAGTTCGTTCAATAATCCATTCACCCATTCCAGCCTCGGCGTCCATAGATTTTCTATGTTTTCTCCCAATTTCGCTCTCACTTCTTGCTTCCTTTCTTTTTTATCCACACCTCCTTTATCATCCTACTTTTACTCAAAATATTTACTCATAAATACTGATGAGACTAGCGCTTCCCTTCTACCTTAAGCCCCGTACACTCTATGCATCATGATGCGCGCAGTATTGAACGGAAGTGTTGAAAAACCACTTTTTCAACAAGAAGCCGCATCACCGTGTTGATTGGATAGACCGATTTCAAGTGTCTGCGCAGTGTTGCATCAGCAGTCAGTGGGGGAGGACGTCCACTTAGCTCCAGTGCCGAAGGCCTACTCACCACCACCCGCCAAACCCTCTTGAATGGACAAGGACCATCACTCTACATTGTTGTATTTTTCCATCTTTAAAAGTGTTTGTTGGCTGGCATGTTTAATCAAGATATATGTATATATATATATATTCTATATATATTTATATATATTATAAAAATATAATATATATATCGTTCCATATATATATATATATATATATATATATATATATATATATATATATTATATATATATATATATATATATGAAAATATATCTATCTAGGTCAAAAGTATTTTATGAATTACAATACACAGTAGATGTTTGAATAATTAGTGTGCCTAAAGTCATTTTGAAGAACCTTGACAATGAAGGGCAAAAGGAATATTTGCCCCTCCTTTAATCCATTAATTGCACTCTGTATATCCCTTTCAACTTTCTCTTCTCGAAGATGTGACGCTTTACTGTCAAATCTGGCCGGAGGGCAAGTGAGCAGTGTTGTAGTACAGTTTGGCCGCTAGTAATTTTTTTTCAACACTACTACTGCATCGCGTGGTTGATACGTGATGCATAGTGTGTACGGGGCTTTACTCTTGTTAACTTTAACTAAACTTTTCCCCTCATTCAAACACGTTTAAACACTTTTATTCTACGACTTAGCACCTATTTCTATTGGCATTTCTGTGACCCTTCTCTTCTCTCGGTCTGTAAATCTATTGAAAAACTACTTTTAGACTTACGATCTCCACTGAAGTATTAAAGAAAACATATTTGTTAAAGTAATATTTTTCATAGCCCATTTTCCCTTCCAAAAATATTGATCAAGAGGCAGTGACCCATTAAAACTATTCAATTGTCGTTCAGATAATGTTAACTTTGTTCAGTATGCGTAAAAATAATTATATGAACTGCAGTAAAAAAAAAAAAAAGATTGTATATTAATCGAATTCATTTTTCAGTAAAAGAGTGGTGATCATGTTACATATAGCAATCTAAATAACATTTATAATCAACTGATGAGAGGAAACGAATATTATCCAGTCCCCTGAAAATATCACATTTCATTACCTTCTGCACAATATAATTACATTCTTTCGACTAGCTATACAGAAGCGATAATTGCATTTTATTTACCACTGAATTGCATGCAACGAACCAGACGTGAACTGCGGTAGATAAGGCATAATACACAAGTCGGCTCCATCAAAGGACGCGTTTGTGGTCGACGTCAGCGCATATTGGGGACCTTTGCGATAACCCGACGATGCCGGCTTCTAAGACGTTTTATCTCAGGAAAACTACGATCCATTAAGATTCATCTCTCGCTCTCTCTCTCTCTCTCTCTCTCTCTCTCTCTCTCTCTCTCTCTCTCTCAGCACATATAAACATCTAAATAACGTTTTAATTATGTTAGTTCAGAACGTTGCTATGAAGACGGTTCAGAGAAGCGAGTTTGATATACCGGTCAATGAAAAATCAGC
>NC_089764.1:8801795-8824295 GCF_040412425.1 Macrobrachium rosenbergii | reverse complement strand
TAAATACAATATCTACTCGGACTGTCATTTTATTTTTGTAAACCTGACAGCTTCCAGTTTCGGACTTAACGTCTAAATTTGAAATATTGGTATATCTTAACAACAGTTGTTACCTAGGAACTGAAAATCCCGAAGATGACAATTTCACACTACGGCCACCTCGCTAGATATTATTGTAAGAGTATTTTAGCATGATGGCGATTAACACTGTAAACTTTGAACATTCTCTGTTTCCATGTACCTTCAGTGCAAGGTAGGTGTAAATATTAGTCTCAAGGTCAATCCTCAACAGTGCTACATTCTTCGTTTCAATAAATGCAAAAAAAAAAAAAAAAAAAAAAAAAAAAAAAAAATGTTTGTGACTTCTGCAAGTTGCCAATTCATTAGTTCCACTAAGATAATTTCCTAACTAAATGCAATGGTCTTGACAAAATCATTAAGTCTAATATTTAGTCATCTCTAACTGTAAATATTTATTTTGCTCAATAAATCTATTTCCACATACTGTATGTATTTATAATTCATTCCCCGTCCCATTACAGAACATTACAGAATACTGATTATAAAGATACAATTTCTATTACAACTGTAATGGCTAATGCATTTCTAAATAAATACTACTCAACATCCTTCCTAGTAGCGTTGTTTGACTAATTACGATAATGGGCCAAGAATGAAGTGTGTGCTCTTCTTCCGTGATTTAAATTCTGAAAAAGAATCATGGAGGCAACGCGTCATTTCTGAGGTTTTGTAAATGGAATATTATGAAGTTTTCAGGTCAAAATTTCCAAGTCTTTCCTAGTCTGAAAATAATAAACTTGTGAATCTGACTAACAATTTAAAGTTTCGATGGATAATGATGCATCTGTGTAAGATTTTTTCCATTCGAATTTTGTATGTATTGCCGTCTCATCGTATTTCTTAGAAAATCATCGCCTGAGAACAGTAAATTTTTCTCAAGTAGGAGGAAGTCCTTATAGTACGTTTACATAAATGTAATTTCCTGTACTGGGAGAATGTCTTAGATTTTTATTCTATTATATATTCATTTATTAAGTTTTGTCCTTTGCATGTGGAGAATAATGAAAATTAATAGTGGACTGAGATGCAAGAGAAAGTCTGAAATGTCGTCAACTGCTGCTACTTCTTTCTGACAGTTATACTCTTCAAAATTAGTTTTTATGTTCATAATTTTTTCACGGCTGTTTTCTAACTGTCACTTCGTAAGGGGAAATGTATTCATTATTTGACCCCAGAAGCTAAATACCAAACTGTGATTAATATAGACAACCACAAATTGGAGAAAGATAGTATATTTCACTAACAAATTCCAGATATCACCGTTCCTCTTCGGTATGGTGGGGAATGGCGGGGGCCGGGGGCGGGGGTCCCTGTTGAGAGAGACCTGGTGTCATGAAACTCTCCGCGTAATAAACTCTCTTTATTGAACTGGTGGATTTTCATACTCATTTGAATGACAGAGACTTTTTTTTTATAGTAGAAAACTAATAATCGATGATGGATGAAGAGTCTTCAGAAGACTTCTGGGATTAAAAGTCGAATTCTCTACTTTCTGGCTGGTAGGAAATTTCTTGGTAATATCAAAGTGCAAAAATACAAAGTGAAATATCAGCTTACACACCTGCGTCAACGGTATCATCCGAACGCTTAATTTTTGTATTTACATATATTATTTCACATGGATACTTTTTAAGGTGTTGCTAGCTTGAAGGAAGTAAAAAAAAAAAAAAGGAAACGACTGGAAACTTGGAACAATTTAAAAAAAGGGAAATGACTGTACACTTGCGCAGTTTAAAAGGGGAAATGATTGTAAACCTAGCACAGTTTCAAATAAAAAGGAAATGAGTGTAAACTTAGCGCAGTTATAAAAAAGGAAATTATATTCCATGGCTTACCGAAGGCTCAATTATGTGAGAGTGGTTATCAATGATCGTTCTGAAGGACCCATATGGAATACTTTTGATGAATGATCTTTATTACCTTTTAAGGACCACAAGATCCCAACTCCCGACATCCTCAGGATGAATTCGTCGATCTGTATTTGGTTTCTTAATCTTGAATCTAGGATTGCTATAGTGACTCACATAAATTGATCATATGAAACTGAGTCAAAAATGTAATCCCTGATTAATTGCTTCAATGACAATGGCATCAGTTACTCAAGTATGAATATATGGTGATAGTTATATTTTAGGTTATGTAATCTTTTATCAGCGATAGAAAATAAATACCTCTTGTATATGAGTTATAAATTCTTCTTGGTAATGTGGTAGTTTATGATGGAAAATCACCCCAGTCACACCAAAAAATATTATTTCTAAAGCAACGAAATGTGAAGCGTATTATAATTTTTGGCCTCAACACTAAGTTAGTCTGGATTTAAACGAAGAATGTTAATCATTTCTGTGTGTTCTTTAGTAACTTCCTCAACGGTATTCAGATTTCAGTGCTCATAATTCAAGTTCATTTTTCAAAGCTTGTTCTGGTCTGTCCTGTACTCGTATATAAAATGATTAGCCACGCTGTATAAATCGTGATAATTAATATCTGTGATAAATGTCTAGAAAGGTTCTTGGGAGGTTAACAGTAAGATATTCTTTATGAAGGCTTTCGCGAAGAAGCCAGGGAGCAGTCGTCATTAAGTAGGCAATCTTTTATTGAACTTATCATGATTATTACAGCAAAGTTTCATCAGTTTTGCATTAGAGCAGTCACCATTTCAGAGAGAGAGAGAGAGAGAGAGAGAGAGAGAGAGAGAGAGATTCTGTTTTGAAGATACGAGGCTGACTTAGTATAGATTATCAGGCTACAAATAAATGATAGAAGAAACTCTTCTTGATTTGTAACATGTTTGGTGAATTTTCATCTCTGAATTATGCTTGCATGTGCTAATCTTCGGAGGTTATGAAGCCAAAATTTCATTAACAGATTCATGCATTAATTTATTTTAAAAAGTTTATTCACTGAACAGGAAATTGCAGCGATATATTACGGTGTCAGCTTCAGAGAAATGAATGAAAAAACTCTAGATTGTATCATAAACAGCTACACAGAATAGCCTTGTTAATTTAAATAGATCAAATAATTTAAACAAAACTAAATATAAGTAATAGTAATGTAACAGATATTGCAATGAGGATCACTGAGAAATAAGCTGTCTTGTTAGAGTTAAGGTTTCTACAGTTCAGCCTAACTGATAATTATATAAATGTGACGAATGAAATTAAATTTCCATCCAAAAAATGAGTAAAGTAATGCAAAGCTTCTAATATATAAATTATTCGGATTCTATCTGCTAATTTAGTGAACATCTGGAAATCCTAGCGCTCTGAAGAAGACATCAAGATATCCTACAAAATCCAGTTGGAGTTCGCTTATAATTCTTGAGCGTTAGTGATATTCTTGAGTCTTCACTATTGAAAAGTAATCAGCTGAAACTGAAGAAATCTGTAACCTTTTTATCCTCGGCTTCAACAACCTGTGCAAGTTTTTTCTCTTTCTTGGCGACCGGATAATGACTGCGAATAGAAATGTAAAAGAAAGTGTATTTTAAATAGCGATACGTTTCACTGA
This sequence comes from Macrobrachium rosenbergii, assembly GCF_040412425.1. Classification (NCBI taxonomy): domain Eukaryota; kingdom Metazoa; phylum Arthropoda; class Malacostraca; order Decapoda; family Palaemonidae; genus Macrobrachium; species Macrobrachium rosenbergii. The sequence goes on along the minus strand of NC_089764.1, from coordinate 8,820,701 downwards.
CAATAAAAATGTGTAAACTATGTAACATTTCTATGAAGAGAGATCCCTTAAGATACACTAAATATGTCATAAAGAAGACCTAATTTAGTTATATGAAAACGCATTTCTGTTTTTATCTTCATATTTCTGAAAGAACGAACTACCTTTAGTAACGTGCTCATTCGTTCACAGAGAAAAGCATACTTTCTCAGCAACTTTCGCTTTCACCATAATTATTTCCTATTCTTGAACCACACGTGCCTATTCTCAGCATAGCCTTTCTTCATTCCATAACCATTCCAAATCTGTACTTTCTTAAGCACCTCGAAAGTTAACCTGGCTGAGTAGTAGTTTATTTAAATGTCGCAGCTAAAGTAGACGCATTCGGCTATCGAGAGATATGAGTTGATACCCGTTCTGCTTTACACGTGTTTACTGAATTTAGATTCTGCACTTGGAATTGACATCCAGCCATGACTGGTAAGTGACAAAAATTTACACATACATACATACATACATACGTACATACACACACACACACACACACACAGACATATATATATATATATATATATATATATATATATATATATATATATATATATATATATATATATAGTACTAGTTTTCTCGTTTGTTCCTGTACGTTTCTCTTTACGCAGGGACCACTGAATCGCTGAAGTCAAAATGAAATTCCATGTAATCAGCAGTAAATATTGCCTAAAGGGGATCTGGAAACAGCGCTGTTGAAATGGTCTTTCCGAATCTACCGAAAAGCCGTTTTGATACTACGGCCGACAATTCAGAAAACACTTCCTAGGAAGGATGTCAATCAGTATAGTCTTAAGAACCCATTATCTATCGATATGCCAGGGGAGCCATCTTAAATAATATTTCACTCGATAACAACATACAATTTACTTATTTTTAATACTTTTCTATTGGGATGTAGGTAGTGTACGCTTCTGTAATAAATATCTTGGCTTCATAAATACCAGATATTACACATACACACACACACACACACACACACACACACACACACATATATATATATATATATATATATATATATATATATATATATATATATATATATATATATATATATGTGTAATATGTATCAATAATATAATAATATGTATATGTATGTATTAATATATATGTATGTATATATATATATATATATATATATATATATATATATATATATATATATATATATATATATATATATATATATATATATATATATATATATATAAGAATGAAGACAGAGCAGACACTCAAACAACAGACAAATTGGAGCAACAGAAAGGCGTTCTTTCTTCTTATCCATTTATTTTTACGCCGACGTTTCGTATCTCTTGATACATCTTCACAGAAAGCTGAAAAACTGATGAACTTAAACAGTACTGTGTATTAACACTAAAAGGTATACACATTATATTTTAACACCATATTAAATGACAATTAAAAGGAAAAAAAGGACAACCTTAAAAACACTCACAAGATATTTAAAAATATTTTAAAAAATATTTTAAAAATATTTTAAAAAGAAAAAGAACAGCAGAAGAAGGCCGGGGCCAATACGAAAAAAATAAAATTAAATAATTAAATAAATAAATAAAAAGACACCTACCCACACCGGTAGTGTAAAGCAAACTGACACAGACAAGCAATGCAAGGAGGAGAGAGAGAAGGGGTGGGGGCGGGAGTATAAACAAAGAAGTTACAGCAGTTGTAGTTAAGCGATGAACAGCTGGGTGGAAGTTGATTGGTGATTAAGGGCAGGGACAGTTAATTTAATCATAATGGATTCAAGTGTGGTTAACTCTTCCACGTATCGGGTTCTCCCCACAATTCTAAAATCCTTAGCATCTACATGCGTCTTACAAATTTTGCTGTGATTCCTTACATTGGACTGCTCGGGATTGGATAATCGACAGCCTGTTCTAAAACTAACTCCCTGATGAGAGGAGATTCGGACTTTTAGCAGCCTCCTGGTACAACCGATGTAAGTGCCGAGATCACATCTAGGACAATTATATTTATAAATCACACCGGAAGTAAACAAGGGGCTAATCTTGTCCTTGACATGGAAAAGAGATGCAATGGTTCGTGGGTTTATTGGGATTAACTTGAGATTGAGAGCGGGTAACTGTCCGTTGAATAGCCTGATGCATTTTTTCCGAAATCTATTGTCATGTAAAAAGGGAATCTTGCATACAAACATAATTTGGGGGCACTATGGACTAAAGGTGGGACGTTAAGTTTCAAATTAAGCAATTTGTTGAGAGCTCTATGGAAAATCACTGATGGGTAGTAGTTACTCTTAAAATAATCATTGAGGATAATCACCTCAGCATGAAATGCGGACCAACTTGAGGTCAGGTTAATGGCTCTATGAAGGAGAGTGGTCAAGGAATTCATTTTAAAATTGTGAAAACACGAGCTATAAAAATTTGTTCCAAGGCCAGTAAAAGTGTTCTTCCTATAAATACCAGTATGGAAGCCAGTTTCATCCTTAGTTACCTTTACGTCCAGGAAGGGAGAGAATTATCGGTTTCAATCTCAATGGTAAATTTAATGTTCTGGTGCTGCGCATTTAAATGTTCCAAAATGCGTCAGCATGGTAGTCAAATCTAAAAAGGGCAAATGTATCATCAACGTAACGTTTATAAAAGAGTGGACGAAATCAGGACATTCATCGATAGCTAAGCTCCTCCAGGAGTTCATAAAGATGTTGGCAAGGTTGGTCCCAAAGGACTGCCATTGCCATCCTCTATTTGTTTAAAAACAATACCATTAAAAATGAAGGCTGTGTCCAGCACAGCCAATTCTAGGAGTGATTTAAACTGAGTTTTGCTAAATTGATTAAAATAGGAATTATCAGTTGGAAATAACTTTTTTAAAATTATGTCGATAGTCTCAGCTACAGGAACATTTGTGAACAGCGATTCTACGTCAAAACTAACCATGAACAAATCAGGGTCTTGCCTAATGACTTCGTCTTTGAAGGTGGTCGAATTAGTCAAAGTGTACTTATTATTGGTAAGGGGCTGAAGCAATGGGACAAGGAATTTGGCTATTTTATAGCTGGAAGTATTAATGGAGGAAAGAATGGGTCTAAGGGGAATTCCGTCCTTGTGTATTTTAGGCAGTCCATACATAACTCCGTATGTAGATCCAGTTACCAGGAGGTCCTGATAAGTATTGTCATCTATTGTTTAGTTTTGTTTAAGTGTTCTAAGGAATCTGTTAATTTTGTCTTCTGGTTTGGTAATGTTGTAAAGGTCAGGTTCGCCAACTTTAGTAAATTTCGTCGTGTCACATAAAATGTCGTTCATTTTCTGTATGTAGCTGGACCTATCAAGAATTACTGTGCCTTTGCCCTTGTCTGGACGAGTGATTATTATATTTTCGTCTTTTGCTAGGTCTCTAAGAATATCGTGGTCTTTTTTGGTAAAGAAAGGGGCCCATCTAGGTTTAAGATTGTTGAAGGTACTGTGGGCAAGGGCTGAAAACTGCGATCTCAAAAATTCTACATTATTACAGAAAGGAAGTCTAATTATCCTCTGAAAGAGCATTTCCAGAGGTAGAAAGAACTGTTGGTAGTTTGGTCGGTAGTTCGGGAGAGCAAAGTCCGGTCCTAATGATAATAGAAACTCTTCTCTCTTTGACAGGGTGCGCTTGGAAAAATTAAATACAGAACGAGTATTATTATTAAGAGAGGGAACGGTGATGCCGAGGTTTCGTAGTTTCTTGAAATGTCTTTCTTCTGTAGTTTGAACGAAAGAGGCAATAGCCTTATTGAACAAGCTATTAAAAATGATAGAATCCAGCAACGTCAGTGAGTCAAGCACAGTAGTCCTATGTCTAGTCATAATGTTATGCACACGGTTCAATTCTCTGGTCTTAGATCGTATTTCCAATTCGAGGCAAAGAGTAATTTCTTGATAGGTCCAGCTACATACAGAAAATGAACGACATTTTATGTGACACGACGAAATTTACTAAAGTTGGCGAACCTGACCTTTACAACATTACCAAACCAGAAGACAAAATTAACAGATTTTAGAACACTTAAACAAAACTAAACAATAGATGACAATACTTATCAGGACCTCCTGGTAACTGGATCTACATACGGAGTTATGTATGGACTGCCTAAAAATACACAAGGACGGAATTTCTTAGACCCATTCTTTCCTCCATTAATACTTCCAGCTATAAAATAGCAAATTCCTTGTCCCATTGCTTCAGCCCCATACCAATAATAAGTACACTTTGACTAATTGACCACCTTCAAAGACGAAGTCATTAGAGCAAGACCCTGATTTGTTCATGGTTAGTTTTGACGTAGAATCGCTGTTCACAAATGTTCCTGTAGCTGAGACTATCGACATAATTTTAAAAAAGTTATTTCCAACTGATAATTCCTATTTTAATCAATTTAGCAAAACTCAGTTTAAATCACTCCTAGAATTGGCTGTGCTGGACACAGCCTTCATTTTTAATGGTACTGTTTTTAAACAAATAGAGGGGATGGCAATGGGCAGTCCTTTGGGACCAACCTTTGCCAACATCTTTGAACTCCCTGGAGGAGCTAGCTATCGATGAATGTCCTGATTTCCGTCCACTCTTTTATAAACGTTACGTTGATGATACATTTGCCCTTTTAGATTTGACTACCATGCTGACGCATTTTTGGAACATTTAAATGCGCAGCACCAGAACATTAAATTTACCATTGAGATTGAAACCGATAATTTCTCCCCTTCCTGGACGTAAAGGTAACTAAGGATGAAACTGGCTTCCATACTGGTATTTATAGGAAGAACACTTTTTACTGGCCTTGAACAAATTTATAGCTCGTGTTTTTACAATTTTAAAATGAATTTTTGACCACTCTCCTTCATAGAGCCATTAACCTGACCTCAAGTTGGTCCGCATTTCATGCTGAGGTGATTATCCTCAATGATTATTTTAAGAGTAACTACTACCCATCAGTGATTTTCCATAGAGCTCTCAACAAATTGCTTAATTTGAAACTTAACGTCCACCTTTAGTCCATAGTGCCCCCAAATTATGTTTGTATGCAAGATTCTTTACATGACAATAGATTTCCGGAAAAAATGCATCAGGCTATTCAACGGACAGTTACCCGCTCTCAATCTCAAGTTAATCCCAATAAAACCCACGAACCATTGCATCTCTTTTTCATGTCAAGGACAAGATTAGCCCCTTGTTTACTTCCCGGTGTGATTTATAAATATAATTGTCCTAGATGTGATCTCGGCACTTACATCGGTTGTACCAGGAGGCTGCTAAAAGTCCGAATCTCCCTCATCAGGGAGTTAGTTTTTAGAACAGGCTGTCGATTATCCAATCCGAGCAGTCCAATGTAAGAGAATCACAGCAAAATTTGTAAGACGCATGTAGATGCTAAGGATTTTAGTATTGTGGGGAGAACCTGATACGTGGAAGAGTTAACTAACACTTGAATCCATTATGATTAAATTAACTGTCCTGCCTCTTAATCACCAATCAACTTCCACCCAGCTGTTCATCGCTTAACTACCTGCTGTAACTTCTTTGTTTATACTCCCCGCCCCCACCCCTTCTCTCCCCTCCTTGCATTGCTTGTCTGTGTCAGTTTTTGCTTTACACTACCGGTGTGGGTAGGTGTCTTTTTATTTATTTATTTAATTATTTAATTTTTTTTTTTTTCGTATTGGCTGATTCTTCTTCTGCTGTTCTTTTTCTTTTAAATATTTTTAAAAATATTTTTAAAATATTTTAAATATCTTGTGAGTGTTTTTAAGGTTGTCCTTTTTTTTCCTTTTAATTGTCATTTAATATGGTGTTAAGTATATAATGTGTATATTTTTTAGTGTTAATACACAGTACTGTTTAAGTTCATGCTTTTTCAGCCTGGAAGATGTATCAAGAGATACGAAACGTCCTATAAAAAAATGGATAAGAAGAAAGAACGCCTTATTCTGTTGCTCCAATTTGTCTATATATATATATATATATATATATATATATATATATATATATATATATATATATATATATATATATATATATATATATATATATATATATATATATATATATATGCTGACCAACCGGCACTGCCCGGGATAAGTCTGAATGACAACTGATAAACTTTGTCTCTTTCCCTCTCTCTTTTTCTCACTTTTTCCCTCTTCCTCCTTCCTAACACTCCTTCTACTCTCTCTCTCTCTCTCTCTCTCTCTCTCTCTCTCTCTCTCTCTCTCTCTCTCTCTACGTCACCCCCTTCCCAACCAGCACCCCCTTTGGTGCTATTGATATCTTACCCCAACAATATTCTCCTCCAGATAGGAAGTTATATTATGTATACCGAAATAAGTAGGATAAATTCGTAAAGTTATCAAGTCTACGGGCATTACAAGCTTCATTTCAGGGAAGCCCTTCCACCCCTACCCCCTTTGGTGCTGGTGATGTCTTACCCCCACAGTGTTCTTTTAGAGATAGAAAGTCATAAGTATACTTAACTTGGTAGAAATTGCTCACTGCGTTTTAGAGTTATGCTGGAACATACACGCATTTATATATATATATATATATATATATATATATATATATATATATATATATATATATATATATATATATATATTATATATATATATATATATATATATATATATATATATATTGAGCTCATATGTAGAAGTAAAGGAAAGGAGAAGGTGTTTTCGTTATTTATGGACTGAATAAATGAGAGAAAGGTGTAACTTTTTTTTTTTAAGAGGTAATCTCTTTGTGACGCAACATACTACCAATAGTCCTAGGGTTCATTAAGACAAACTTGACATGCAGTTCGGACTGCATTAAGGGAGGTAATCTCTCTTTATGATGCGACATACTACCAATAGTCCTAGGGAGGTAATCAAGTTTGTCTTAATGAACCCTAGGACTATTGGTAGTATGTTGCGCCATAAAGAGAGATTACCTCCCTTAATGCAGTCCGGTGTTGTCTATATTTATACTTGCTGCCAATGCAACAGGCAGACTTACGTTGGCAACACGCGCCCGCCTGCTTAAGGTGAGATGTGATGCACATATGGGCATCAGTTTCCGTACAGGGTGTAAACTATCAACCCAGAACTATCTAACATTAGGAATCATGGGAAATTTTGCAAAATAATATGAATTATAAGGATTTCAAGATATTATCAAGCCCATATGAGCACCACCTTCCAATATTAGAATCTCTAGCTATAAAGAAACTCGTTCCCACCAAACAACCACTCTTCATCTGTTCCCTTGTACATAGCTTAAACCACGCCCTTCTTCTTGTTTACTTCGGTGCATTTTCCATACAGCAACTGAACTCCGTTGAGACAAGGTGTCTTTTAACTACTCTTAACTTTAAATATGTTTCTTTTTTTTGTAGCGTAATTTTATTTCAATGATGTACCTTACTTTGACTTGCTTTATTCAATGTATTTTGCGTGTCAAAAAAAATTATTTGTTATGCTGTATTGCTTATCAGTTTTTATCTTTGATTTAAGCCTGGATGATGTGACATTAGTCTCGAAACGCTGCTGTATGAATCAAGTGAATTATGTTTCATGCTGTCTACTTCCGCTGCCTGGCTTTGTACTGCTGAGGAATAGCCTCACCGTCATGTGGAAATATATATATATATATATATATATATATATATATATATATATATATATATATATATATATATATATATATATATATATATATATATATATATATATATATAAATATATATATATATATATATATATATATATATATATATATATATATATATATATATATATATATATATATATATATATATATATATATATATATATATATATATATATATATATATATATATATATATATATATATATATATATATATATATATATATATATATATATATATATATATATATATATATATATATATATATATATATATATATATATATATATATATATATATATATATATATATATATATATATATACATATACATAATTTTTCAACACTGAGCTAACATATCCTGCATTCTTTTTGAGGTTAGTAGGCTCCAAGAAAATTATTAATTTCCTCCTAAATTCTTCTCATTGTCTGTCTCTTCGCTTGACGATCTTCCTATGTCAAGTAATTATCACTGAAGTAGCAAAGACGTTATATTTTCCTTTTACTCTTTATACATAAAGAGTACATTTGATTTGCACGGGTCGTAAAAGATGGAACGAACATAAAATGAAAATTTATTAAATGAATAGAAAGAAAAATGATAATTTTACACAACGACCGTTGACGCTGTAACCAGAGGACTCGAAGTCAATTACCGTTCCAGTCGGGTCCAAAACGCTGTGATGCATCTTTTATGGCAATAATTCATCGTCGGGACAGTTTTAATGAGGAACCTTGTTCTCTCTTAATCTTTAATGACCCTTTAAGCTGGATTTAATTTTGTGCAATTAAAGAGGTTAAGATCTTGCCATTTAGTTCCTGGGTTTCTTCGTGTGCCATTTTCCAGTCTAATTAGCTTGCAAAAACTTAACTTTAAAGACACGATGAATTATTTACTTTATTGGCCCAGATGAAGTCAAAATACCATCAGGTAGATTACTGTCTTGGAAGTGCATCATATCAACATAGAGTTGAAGTAATGATTGATTATGAAAAAGAATAATGATACAATTTCGTTGTGCTGTTCGTCGTTACACCTTTCGTTTTGATTGTCCGATTGTTTATCCTTTTTCTCAATTCCACATCCATTCATCAAGACTATTTTACAAGTGGGAGGCAATTTTTTTACTAATAATTTCATTTATACTTTTCTCTGTACTTTAATCCTTGCCATTCTTTAGATAACTGCCCAAAAAGAAAGCATGAACATTTTACGTTATATTGTCCTCATTTTTATCTAATATCTTTTTATAACCAACAGAAATTCATTCCAAAGTACTAATATATTTTACTCATATATTTAACTTCTTTTTGTAATCTATACGACAACTTATATCACTGAAATAGAAAAATTAAAGGATTATTAACATTCTACAAAATATTTGCTATACCCAACAGAAATTCACTCTAAAATACTAATATATATTTTGCTTATATATTAATGTTTTTTGTATAACCAGCAGAAATTCACTCTAAAATACTAATATATTTTTACTCATATATTTAACGTCCGTTTGTAATCTATATGACATAACTTATATCACTAGAATTGATAAATTAAGGGATTATTTACATTCTACAAAATTAAACGTCAAAATCTCATAACTGATCTGTTCAATAAATAGATAAATAAGAAAAACAAAGAAATATCAACTGCTAAAGAGAGTCTGAAACTACACTCGGCTTCGTTAAACGTTAAATAGAAGGAAACTGCAAGCAAGAGAAATTAGAGATTTCAGTTAGGTGAATTTTCCTCTAATTGCATTTATTAAGGTAACTACAGGAAAGGTGTCTGTATTTGGGATACTGGACCGTGAAGCGAAATATCAAACTAGAGAATGAAAAAAAAAGGCATAATGTGTCGCAACAGAAAGAGAAAACATTCAGGTTTATACATGAAAATTAATTTGTGTATTTCGTCAATCAGCATTTGAAAGGCTAAAGCTTTAGAAGTACTAAAAACTAGATTTGAAACATAAAGCACTATATAGTAGCCGCGTCAATCTGTCGTAAAGAGACTAGAAGTCTCTCAAATTTCTGCACATTTAGCCTGTGCTAAGTTTTGCACACTAGCTCATGACAACACCTGGAAGAGCAAAGTATATAACTATGGACGTGGGTAAGAACTGAACGTTTGCTAAAGTAAATGCAATATCTACACGGACTGTCATTTTATTTTTGTAAACTTGACAGCTTCCAGTTTTGGACTTAACGTCTAAATTTGAAATATTGGTATATCTTAACAGCAGTTGTTACGTAGGAACTGAAAATCCTGAAGATGATAATTTCACACTACGTCCACCTCGCTAGATATCATTATTGTATTTTAGCATGATGGCGATTAACACTGTAAACTTTGAATATTCTCGGTTTCCATGTACCTTCAGTGCAAGGTAGTGCAAATATTAGTCTCAAGGTCAATCCTCAACAGTGCTACATTCTTCGTTTCAATAAATGTAAAAAAAAAAAAAAAAAATAATTTGTGACTTCTGCAAGTTGCCAATTCATTAGTTCCACTAAGATAATTTCCTAACTAAATGCAATGGTCTTGACAAAATCATTAAGTCTAATATTTAGTCATCTCTTACTGTAAATATTTATTTTGCTCAATAAATCTATTTCACATACTGTATGTATTTATAATTCATTCCCGTCCCATTACAGAACATTACAGAATACTGTTATAAAGATACAAATTCTATTACAACTGTAATGGCTAATGCATTTCTAAATAAATACTACTCAACATCCTTCCTAGTAGCGTTGTTTGACTAATTACGATAATGGGCCAAGAATGAAGTGTGTGCTCTTCTTCCGTGATTTAAATTCTGAACAAGAATCATGGGGGCAACGCGTCATTTCTGTGGTTATGTAAATGGAACATTATGAAGTTTTCAGGTCAAATTTCCAAGTCTTTCCGAGTCTGAAAATAATAAACTTATGAATCTGACTAACGATTTAAAGTTTCGATGGATAAAGATGCATCTGTGTAAGATTTTTTCATTCGAATTTTGTATGTATTGCCGTCTCATTGTATTTCTTTGAAAATCATCGCCTGAGAACAGTAAATTTTTCTCAAATGTAATTTCCTGTACTGGGAGAATGTCTTAGATTTTTATTTTATAATATTCATTTATTAAGTTTTGTCCTTTGCATGTGGAGAATAATGAAAATTAATAGTGGACTGAGATGCAAGAGAAAGTCTGAAATGTCGTCAACTGCTGCTACTTCTTTCTGACAGTTATACTTTCAAAACTCGTCTTTTTGTTCATAATTTTTTCACGGCTGTTTTCTAACTGTCACTTCATAAGGGCAAATGTATTCATTATTTGACCCCAGAAGCTAAATACCGAATTGTGATTAATATAGACAACCACAAATTTGGGAAAGATAGTATATTTCACTAACAAATTCCAGATATCACCGTTCCTCTTCGGTATGGTGGGGAATGGCGGGGACCGGGGGCGGGCGTCCCTGTTGAGAGAGACCTGGTGTCATGAAACTCTCCGCGTAATAAACTCTCTTTATTGAACTGGTGGATTTTCATACTCATTTGAATGACAGAGACTTTTTTATAGTAGAAAACTAATAATCGATGATGGATGAAGAGTGTTCAGAAGAATTCTGGGATTAAAAGTCGAATTTTGTACTTTCTGGCTGGTAGTGACTTTCTTTGTAATATCAAATGCAAAAAATATAGAGTGAAATATCAGCTTACACATCTGCGTCAACGGTAGCATCCGAACGCTTAATTTTTGTATTTACATATATTATTTCACATGAATCCTTTTTAAGGTATTGCTAGCTCACCGAAGTTTAAAAAAAAAAAAAAAGGAAGCGACTGGAAACTTGGAGCAATTTAAAATAAAAGGAAATGACTCTAAACTCAGCGCAGTTTAAAAGGGGAAATGATTGTAAACCTAGCATAGTATCAAATAAAAAGGAAATGAGTGTAAACTTAGCGCAGTTATAAAAAAGGAAATTATATTCCATAGCTTACCGAAGGCTCAGTTGTGTGAGAGTGGTTATTAATGATCGTTCCGAAGGATCCATATGGAATACTTTTGATGAATGATCTTTTTTATCTTTTAAAGACCACAAGATCCCAACTCCCGACATCCTCAAGATGAATTCCTCGATCTGTATTTGGTTTCTTAACCTTAAATCTAGAATTGCAACGGTGACCCACAAAAATTGATCATATGAAACTATAAGAGTTCTCTCGCAAAAATGTAATCCCTGATTAATTGTTTCAATGACATTGGCATCAGGTACTCAAGTATGAATATGTGGTGACAGTTATATTTTAGGTTATGTAATCTTTTATCAGCGATAGAAAATAAATGCCTCTTGCACATGAGTTATAAATTCTTCTTGGTAATGTTGTAGTTTATGATGAAAAATCACCCCAGTCAAACCCAAAAATATTATTTCTAAAGCAACGAAATGTGAAGCGTATTATAATTTTTGGCAACACTAAATTAGTCTGGATTTAAACGAAGAATGCTAATCATTTCTGCGTGTTCTTCAGTAACTTCCTCAACAGTATTCAGATTTCAGCGCTCATAATTCAAGTTCATTTTTCAAAACTTGATCTGGTCTGTTCTGTACTTGTAAATGAAATTATTAACCGCTCTGTATAAATCATGATAAGTAATATGTGATAAATGTCTAGAAAGGTTCTTGGGAAGTCAACAGTAAGACATTATTTATGAAGGCTTTCGCGAAGAAGCCAAGCAGCAGTCGTTATTAAGTAGGTAATCTTTTATTGAACATATCATGATTATTACAGCAAAGTTTCATCAGTTTTGCATTAGAGCAGTCACTATTTCAGAGAGAGAGAGAGAGAGAGAGAGAGAGAGAGAGAGAGAGAGAGAGAGAGAGAGAGATTCTATTTTGAAGATACGAGGCTGACTTATTATAGTTTATGACTACAAATAAATGATAGAAGAAGCTCTTCTTGATTTGTAACATGTTTGGTGAATTTTCATCTCTGAATTATGCTTGCATGTGCTAATCTTCGGAGGTTATGAAGCCAAAATTTCATTAACAGATTCATGCATTAATTTATTTTAAAAAGTTTATTCACTGAACAGGAAATTGCAGTGATATATTACGGTGACAGCTTCAGAGAAATGAATGAAAACACTCTAGATTGTATCATAACCAGGTACAGAATAGCTCGATGCCTTGTTAATTTAAATAGATAAAATAATTTAAACAAAACTAAATATAAGTAATAGTAATGTAACAGATATTGCAATGAGGAGTACTGAGAAATAAGCTGTCTTGTTAGAGTTAAGGTTTCTACAGTTCAGCCTAACTGATAATTATATAAATGTGACGAATGAAATTAAATTTCCATCCAAAAAATTAATAAAGTAATACAAAGCTTCTAATATATAAATAATTCGTATTCTATCTTCAAATTTAGTGAACATCTGGAAATCCTGACGCTCTGAAGAAGATATAAAAATATCCTACAAAATCCAACTGGAGTTCGCTTATAATTCTTAAGCGGCAGTGATATTATTGAGTCTTCACTATTGAAAAGTAATCTGAAACTGAAGAAATCTGTAACCTTTTTCATCCTCGGCTTCAACAATCTGTGTAAGTTTTTTCTCTTTCTTGGCGACCGGATAATGACTGCGAATAGAAATGTAAAAGAAAATGTATTGTAAATAGCGATATGCTTCACTGACACAATAAAAATGTATAGTAAACTATGTAACATTTCAATGAAAAGAGATCCCTGAAGATAACAGAATATGTCACGAAGAAGACCTTATTTATTTATATGAAAACGCATTTTTATTTTTATCTTCATATATTTCTGAAAGAACGAACTACTTTTAGTAACGTGCTCATTCGTTCACAGATAAAAGCATACTTTCTCAGCAACTTTCGCTTTCACCATAATTATTTCCTATTCTTGAACCACACGTGCCTATTCTCAGCATAGCCTTTCTTCATTCCATAACCATTCCACATCTGTACTTTCTTAGGCACCTCGAAAGTTAACCTGGCCAAGTAGTAGTTTGTCTAAATGTCGCAGCTAAACTAGACGCAATCGGCTATCGAGAGAGATATAAGGTGATACCTGTTCTGCTTTACAGGTGCTTACTGACTTTAGGTTCTGCACTTGAGACTGACATCCAACCATTGCCACTGTGGTAGCTGACTGGTAAGTGACAAAATTTGCACATACATACATACATACATACATATATATATATATATATATATATATATATATATATATATATATATATATATATATATATATATATATATATATATATATATATATATATATATATATATATATATGTATATATATATATATATATATTGTAAAATAAGTCTAATCCTTCATATATATATATATATATATATAATATATATCAGTGGTCTATATATATAACTATGGTATACTTAACTTTTTTTCTTGTTTGTTCCTGTATATTTCTCTTTATACGCAGGGACCACTATATATATATATAGTCAAAATGTGTGTATATATATAATTGCAAAATAAGTCTAAAGGGGATCTGGAAACAGCGCTATTGAAATGGTCTTTCCAAATCAGCCATTTTGATGCTACGTAAAACAATTCATACTTAACTTTTTTTCTTGTTTTGTTGTCAATCTGTATCTTTACGCAGGGACCCATTGAATCTGAAGTCGAAATGAAATTCCATCTTCAGCAGTAATATTGCCATTCAATAACAACGCTATTGAAAATGGTCTTTATTTTAAAAGCCATTTTGATACTAGGTAGTGACAATTCAGTAATAAATATCTTTCCTATAAGGATGTCAATCTGTATAGTCTTAAGAACCCATTATCTATCGATATGCCATATATTTTTATATAATATTTATAATAACACCATGCAATTTACTTATTTTTTGACACTTTTCTATTGGGATATAGGTAGTGTACGCTTATATAATAAATATCTTGGCTTCATAAATATAGATATTATATATATATATATATATATATATATATATATATATATATATATATATATATATATATATATATATATATATATATATATATATACTCAGAACGATAAAACAAAATTTACCTGATCCTCTAGGATCAGAATTGAACAGCACATTTTTTTAAGGATTAACGTGGTCTTTACCCCAACATATTTATTATACCACAGAATATATACAGCTATCTGTACAATAATGTTTTTTTTTTTTTTTATCTAGCAGCTATGGGAACAAAGTATTCTTGTGAAAAAGATATTGTTTATGATTGGTTCAAAATTTAAAAATATTTGAAAGACTCAGAAATAGGTCGAGTGAAAGTACAATGAACAATAAAATACAAATGACAACTCTTTCTCTATTATAGAGTCTAAGAACTTTACGATCGTAGAAAGATTATTCCAATCACAGATAGCGGCCTTCCACTCAGTCTTTGCGATCGAAAGGACATATTGGAAGCCATAAATTCCTAGAAAGATACTATTACGATCTTATTTACTAGATAACATAACTTTTGATAACAAGAACGCGAGAAAATTTCGTTCTGAATTTATGAGCAAATGCACGAAGGTACGCCATAATTCTGAACTGATTATTATGTTGTTTAGTTTCTGAGTAGTGCTTTTATCTAAAACTATCTTTCTGGGGGACCAGTATTCAGTTAGTAGCTTGAAAAGTCCAGGTATATACTGATTCCCAGTAAATTGTCTTCTCAAATGGATTGCCGGTGTTGTTGTAGGAGATTTTTTTCCCAACATTCTTTTATTTGGTTTTATCGAATGCTTCGTCATCCCAGAGAAAAATTATTCCACGGCTTAATGCGAAAAATTTTAATTTACAGGTAGACGAAAACGAATCAACAGTAGAAATTGAGGAATTTATTGAACACTATTTGACATTATACTTCCTCCTGATTTTAGAAAATCATATCTGTAGGGTCGTAATTTAATATATAAAGAAATATGTCATATGTGTACTGTATGTGCGTATGTATGTACTGTACAGATGTTCATATTTAGAACTAATTTGAACTAACCTCTGTATTTCCCTTTTCGGTAAATGTTTCTCTTGTGATAACATAGAGCCATTGCTTTTTGTTCTGTTTCGTAAAGGAAGTTGAAAATTTTAACGATATTTTTATTTGCGTAATTGCATTTGCAATTCGGAACACCAAATTTGTATATCATCATCACTGAAGGTGAATGTTCTTGTAAAAATTCTGTCATCTGGTTTCTAATGCACAGAATTCAGACGTTCCGCAAGTGACCTTACCCATCAAGATTAAAGCTACTCTGGGTTGTTGCTACCTATCCCTCTCTCGTTACTTAAGTTTAAAAATGTTGGTGGGCCGGCTTCCCTTATCAAGATGAAACTGCATGATAACTGAATTTCCATCCAATGTGTGAGAGTATAAACGGAAATGGTTGGTCTATTGAGATTCAAAAGTTTAGAAATTGTTAGCATTTATACGTACAGGTTAGCACCATGTACTGGTTTGCGTACTGGAAGGCTACAAACAGTGTTCTTCTCTTCCTCGAGACTTCTAAATGCAGGGCTTCCTTGGTCTTACTGCCACTGTGTCTACTATGTCTACCAACCAGGTGTTTTATTATCATAGCTAAAGCGAGAGCTCAGTTTAATGCAGGAAGCCCATCATTAACGCTATTCAGAAGGGCCTTCTAATATTACTCTCCGTAGCCATAGAAATGATCAAACAAGTATCCCCATTCAATATAAGTAATGAGTACTCGACCAAAGATATCAGCAGTCTGATGGGAGACTACTTGAATTAGAAATACTGTAAAATGAGGGGACTGCACCTCAGGCTTCTGACAATGACGATACCATCAAAGATTTAAGTGCTAGAATTACCACTTTAAAATGATACTCATGCCTCCCCTAACCATTACTTGAACCTCATGATTTTTCATATGAACTGAAAGACTTTTAGCCTCCTCCAATGGAAAAACTCAACCTTCCTTATTTGAAGAAGGGAAACGTCCAATTGCGGAGGCTAGTAGCGACCTCACCAGCCAAAAACTGATCGATGGAACTAAACTAACTGACACAGCACCTGACAGATATAGCCTGCCATTTAAGGGAGAGCTGCACATACTGCTGCATCATTCTACTCTGCATATTTAGTTAAGGGTACTTCATCCTCCTAACGACTCTGAAGTGGAGGCCTGACACCGAACTAGCAGAAGAGAGACTCCCAGAAAAGGCACCCTTTCTGTGGTTGATTTATTACTCTTTATCCTTCCCAGACTATCCATTAGTGTATGTTTGTATCACTAAAACATTTATAGTTACAGCTGTAGGTGTTGTATGCTTAGAAGAAAAAAATAGGTCTTCGGTGCTATCTGATGGATATGTAATACAAGCGCTCAGTTCTGTCAACATTTTGGCTTTTCTGATTTTTTCGAAACTGTCGCTGAAGTGGTGCATATTTCAAAATGCTAAACTTTCCTGTAAAAAGGCTAGTATTTTATCTATACTACAATGTACTCATACCATATAGAATGATGCTACTACAAGAGAAAGTAAAAAATGGCAAGCCCAAGCGACAGGGACATTGCGTACCCTACTATAGCTTGATGAAACAGCGACTGGTGGTGAGAAAATAAATCCCAGAAAAGACGTTTATCGACCAGAGCATGGAGTTTATTACCTGCGGAAAAGTAAAAAAAAGTGTCAAAGATTACTGAAAAATTATTCTCTGCAAGGGGACGGGGATGCCGTTAGTGTACCTCACGTGATGCACTTTAGCATTACTTTAGGTTCTTTGCATTGTTCCTTTGACCCATAGCTGCAACTCCTTTCATTCCTTTGACTATATCTCCATTTATATTCTCATCCATCTTATTTTCCACCCTCTCCAAACAATTGTTTAATTTTTTTTTTTCAGCGCTGAGTGACCTCATAGCTCCTATCGCTTTGCCTTTGGCCTAAATTTTATATTCCAATTCCAGCATTGAAATTATCAGTTTATTTTGCATCTGAGTGATAAAACCTTTATTATGAATTCATCCGTCATTATTTTAAACAGTGTTCTAACATTTTAACCGTTCTTCATTTGTTTATCTTCTCCACAGGATTCAGGTGTAAGGAAATCATCTGATTAATAGCCATAAATATACCTCTTCTCTGGAACCTCTTTTTCCCCTCTACACTGGGAGATCAGAGCATTATTCCAGTGGTGTCCATTAGGGCATCATTTCCTCATATACTGGGTGTTTAGAAATTAGAGCCCTCCTCCCCCCACCACAGAAAAAATGGAAAGTTATGAAGTTTTCTGCCATAGGCTATCTCCAAGTACAATATTTTAAGTTTCTATTAAGCTATTTTTCATTTTACATTTCTTGTATTTTCAGACTGAGTGATGGAGTTAGATACAGCCATGGCTAACGACTCAGAGGAAATCAGATGTATTGACAAAATCCAGGCTATAACCCTCAGAGAGGCCAGGGATGCTGGCGCATCCTTCATTTCACATTCCTGGATAGCTAAATACATTAAAAGAGATGAATCCTAAGTTAAAAGAAACTGGAACAAAAATCCATATGGCTGTCATCGTGAAAAGAGTGAGAATATTGGAAGGCCTGAAGTCCTTTCTCAAGAGTCAAAAGACATCGTAGCTGAGGCAGTGGGTAGACCAAGAAAGTCTTTACGTAAACTGGCGCTTGAACTAGAAACAAAAAGGGGAAAGAAAAGAAGTTATAGTGCTGTATATCGTGAGTTGAAAAAATCTGGTATCAAGCCATTTCATTTTATCAACAAGCCCAACATCACTCAGCAACAGAGAGAAGGCTGAGCATGGTTTTGCGGTTCATATCCTAAAGATTGGGATGAAGCTGACTTTCTCCATGTTGCTGCATCAGATGAATTCTTCATTTACACAGTCAGGAAGCCAAATCATAAAAATGACATCATTTGGGCTGCAAAGTTGGATGATATCAGCGATGACATGCGCTATCGCCAAGTTGTGAAATTTCCTGAATGTTTGGGAATTTTTCTGTTTCACAGCCAAACAGTTAATGTGGATCATCAAAGAAAAAGGACAGTCATGGAATGGCGAATAATTCAGAAAACGCTCTTCAGACACAGGAGCTGCTTCGAAACAGTGGTATCAATTTCTTCTCGTCAAGTGAATTTCCAGGTACCTCCCCTGACCTTAATGTGTGTGAAAACA
>NC_089764.1:8771795-8791795 GCF_040412425.1 Macrobrachium rosenbergii | reverse complement strand
CAACGTTTCCAAAAAAATCCAAGTTCTGTATTTTTTTTTCATGACCCTTCAAATTTCTATAACGAAAAATATTCACTACAAAACTGATATGGTAATTAACTGATAGCTTTAGGTATTTAGTAATTTGTTTTTATTTATTGCATCTGTCCATAAGATTCTCCCTGTCTTTTACTTTCTAATACCTTCAAACAAAACGTTTTAACTGTTGATCCATTCTAGATTACTGAAATTGTATGTATGGCACTTACTGTACACTTGGTCATCATAATTAGTCGGTCAGAGTTCGAGAGTCCATAGTATGCCCTCTGTTCTTAAAACCATCACCCTCACGGCCATCTTAAGGGCAAAGGCTCATGCTGGTATAAGACTAACTCAAAACTTATTCATTTATAAACTAACCAAACTACGATTAATGGAATGTCGTTCCCACTGATTTTCGTAATTTCTCAATATTGTGCACTGAAATAAGGACACGGCTCTTGAATCAAAATATCCTAAATTACAACGCGACCTAATACCAATAACCCAGTAAATTTCGCAGGTTTACAACACTCTTTCTACAGCACAACCAAAGAGTATAGAGGAGTAAAGAGAGGACGCTCGTGCCTCCTCATTGTAACTTCGGGAGACGGTGGCGCCTCTACCGGCGGGCGCGTAATTGGAGTTGGAAGATGTCAACAACATGATAGGGACACAGTTCTGTTTTGCAGTAAACTGCCGTAATTCAAGAAAGAAAAGGTCTGAGTTATAATTTTTTCGATTCCCCAAAAGCAAGGAAAGGTCAGTGATATGTTTTCAGTTACATTTTATTAAAACTAAGTTCACACGGACGGAATTATGAGATAATATTATGTTGATGGTTATTCTCTCGTTGTTCCTTTGACCAAGGAGTATACTGTATTCCAAAGTTTTTACTTTGGTTGTTTCAGTGTTTGTTTGCCACTGCAATTTACTGAGTGCTGTAGCGGCATTCTCTTACTGCTCAAGCTGTTTCATATAGCAGTGTTTGTCTGTTTAATTGGATATCCCCGGAAACTCTCAGTCACAATCGCTTAGTTTTCTTCTTTCCTGATTCTTCTTTGGGCGGTATTTTTTCTTAATTCTTCTTTGGGTGGTCTTCTTTCTTGATTCTTTCTTGTCTCTTCGTTGTCTTCTTTCTTGTATTCTTACATTATTCTTCTTCTACTCCTGTTGTCACACAAACTTTCCTGTAAAAATTGAGCACTGGTGGTGTAGTGTGGTATGAGGAGAAATGTGCTAAGTAAAAGTTTGTTTAAATTATTGAATTATTATATATCTAACTCATTAATTAATTTGGTTGATATGACACCCTTTCCCAAACTGTCAAATGCTCATGATGAGGAATGTATTGTGTGTTGATTTAAGAGTACACAGACTTTGTTGAGAAGATGGACCAATTGTTCAACTGTATCAATAGTGGAACTCGTACCAGTAATGCAAAAATGAGACATGCCATGAGTCTGAAATCAGGTCACAAGGAATTTATAGTTAGCTGCCTCACATGGTTGGATGGTATCAAATCATTTGGTGCACTCCACGAAAGTTGCCTTGCCTCACTGTGTGGCAGATGGCAATCAAAGGTCTGTTACAGCCGTAGGATGAGTTACATTCACAGCACAAGCTGTTTTACCCATTAACCAACAGACTCAATCAAGATTGTTTGGAGGATTCATTTTCAATAATTCGGGGGGAAAGGTGGGCACAAGGACAACCCAGATGCATTTTGGTTAAGGAGTGCATTCCAAGAAGTCATGGTGGATGCTATTATGGTTCCAAGTGATGGTGTTAACTTCCAAGAAGACATTGACACCTTCTTGGTAACTCTGAACACTATAGGGACTTCAGGTTTTGCAAAATCTGCAGTGAATGTCACACATTCTTCTCTGCCAATTCCTGTATCAGTACAGTCAGTAATGACCCTCCCTGGGGGAGACCTACTACTTGAGGAATGTAATGTGTTAGCATATATCACAGGTTTCATTGTACGTACGATTCGTCATAAGGTTTGTAGAGAATGCAGGCAAAGCTTCAGAGTATTTTTGACCCACACAACCCTGTTCATGTTTTCCTTTCCGAAAAGACTTATGGTAAAACACAAGGAGAGGAGATAATTGTGCCAAGTACAGTCCTTCATGACATAATTACTTAGATGGAAAACGAGAATAGAAAGATGGTTTCTGACTTTTACTGCATAAGCAGAGTTCACTACAGACTTGTGACGGGCTTGGAGGAGAAGATGAAGGAAAATATTTTAGCTTGTTCTGTGTGCAACTGCAGGCTCTTCATTGTCAGCCTCTTTATACGCATCCACATTCGTCACACTTTAAAAGATGCAAATAAAAGCTTTTTTTTTTTTTTTTTGCGGGTCGAAAGAACCGAAAAACCTTGAAGGTCATTCATCTGTAATACTGAAAATGTATACTTGCAGTGTAGGGCCCAGATGTACTAAACACACTTGCGGTGTCTTAAGCTGAGATGGTGGTGGTATCCTCATTTTCCTGGTTTTCCTTGAGATAACATTCCTCTTTTCCATTTAATTTCTGAATAATATAGTTAGAAACATACTTGCATTTGTCAACAGTCGCAGAAAAAACTTGAAAAAGTTTATTACGATCTGGTATGTGACTATGTAATGTGGAAAAAAACCTTATATAACCCAAAAATGTAATGTAACCGAACCCAAAGATGTAATGTAACCAACAAAAGCTTAACTGTACACCACGGTAAATGTCAGTGCATCCCGGGTCCAGTATAATAAAATAAAAATATCAATTTACAATGGAGGACTTTCAGTTTGTCTATAGTCTGGCCTGATATATCTTATAAATTTATATTTTTTTTATTTACAATATTTTCTTTCATCCATAATTTTCAACCTTTTGAATGAAACCTGGTTTAGCACCAGTGGTTACAGATAAAAAAGAGGATAACCTGTAGGTATTTACTAATTTTTTTCCCCAGTGGAATATTGAAATAATCAATCCAGATTGGTGCATTGCTATATAAATAATAATAAAAGATGAGAAGATAGTGTTACAACCCACAAAAAGTTCTAACAATCGTCTTAAACACTGGTGTGGTGTATGCCAGCACAAACAAATGCTATAAGTTTACGCGCTCACCGTCGGATGGCGCCACCGGTCCAGCGGTTACAATTTTCCCATAAGGACGAGCGCGACTGTCCACTCTTTATTTCTCTTTACTCTTTGCTACAACTAATAATATCAACTACAGTGAATAAAAACGAAACCATCTCCTGGGAAATATAGCCAGACAGAGAGACAGATACTCATAATTTCAATTAATTATTGTAAATTTTGGAACATTGTTTATGGTGGAAATGCAAAGAAGAATGGAATACACCTCTTCAAATGCTTCATAGGTAATTCATCTTTCCCAAAACTGTTCAATGAGAAATACTGTATAACTGATCAACATTCGTTGCGTGAGATTCAAGGATACCTTTTGTTCGAAGCAGAAGTAAACAAATTTGAATATAGCCAATAGGAAGCTACTGAATATACATAAGATTTATTTGAATACGGTTTAAAATCGCTCTACGGCTCAAAGGCATTCATTTGGACCTATTCACTACGACATAACTTTGCTTTGAAAATAGAGGAAATTCATTCGAAGGCGTTTGACATTATGTAAACCCCTGAAATGGTCAAAATAACATTTAAAATCTAATTCTTAGAATAAATAAATAGCCAAACAGTATTTTTCTGAAATTTCCTCGTAATTTATTATACAAATACTTATTTCCCACACACACAAACATAGTGCCAAACGCACATACGCAAATATGTGCATATATGCGCATAAAAACACACATATGTACGGTATATATATATATATATATATATATATATATATATATATATATATATATATATATATATATATATATATATATATATATATATATATATATATATATATATATATATATGACTGTTTCTGTAAATAACTATTATTAAGGTTGAAAATTATCGCTTGTTAACAAGTTTTTGTGAAAGTTAATAAAATTCCATTCCTGAACGTCGAGCGACAGACTATTCTTTAACATTGTCATATTTTGCAAGAAATTTAATTCGTGTGTTCATTTTATATTCTTCTTTTAATATTTTTCTGACAAGCAGCCAATCATGGACACCAAGGCGGAAACTCACCTTTGCGTTTTATTTATTTTTTTTTATGGCATCCATCGACGTTTTAATTATACGTCCCCGTTCGTTAACGTTAAGCATGTTTAAAGGGAATGACATTCTAATTAAGTTCAATACAAATTTTCCTACACTGCAACCAATGTGCGTGTCGTTTTAGAACTATCTATCTATTGATCTACCTATCGATCTATTTATAGATTCATATATATGTAGTCCTGAGCTTTTCTCTTCCGTGGTTCGAGCCCACGAGACGACGAATTTATTATCAACTAAAAAATTCCCCTTCGGTTAAATATTTAAAAATATATTATTCGAGGTAGAGCGAATTGATATTAAAGACGTTTGTAGCTGAATGCTTGTATATGTGAATATATATATATATATATATATATAATATATATATATATATATATATATATATATATATATATATATCATACACACATACACACACACACACACACACACACACACACACACACATATATATATATATATATATATATATATATATATATATATATATATATATATATATATATATATATATATATATATAGAGCGCCAAATATTCAGCAGGTATAATAAAAAAAATTCAGCGTAACACGTTACAGTTTTATAAGCAACATTTTCCGAAATATTTCAAAGTGATAATCAGGGCTGTATAAAAACATAGACAAAAGTAAAAAAAAAAAAAAAAGACCCACAAAAGTAATTTATGAATGAAAATGGTAAAGGGGAAAATCGTTTATATATTCTTCCAAGATGGGGAGACAATAGTTACTATGTGCTTGGGTAGCGATGTTAAAATCATTAGTTGAGAAAGAAGTTTTACACTTCTTGCAATGTCTTAGAATTTCACGATCAAACCTAAGACCTATTTTCAGATTTTAATCCACCAACTTTTTAATTCAATCTCTTGCAATCGCTTTGCAGCAGAGTTGCTTCTCAGAAAGGTATTGCATCTGGCAGTAATCACACTGCAGTCTGGGATAATGGAGAGCCTCGGAAATTATTAAGTATCTATTGCACTCCTCTACTGAAAAGTACTCGTTTCCTAAAGAATACTGAAAAGATGGGGTTTTCAGATCCTGTTCCCAACACATGACAGAAACTATACATTTATTCAATCTCAATTAACTCTTTTCTTTATAAACAGGTACTGTTTAGGACTTTTTAGAACGAAACAGATTTGCAAGTGTGTTAGGTGCTTTGAAAAACAACCTTAGAACCCTACTTATATAATCAGTTCAGTATTTAGGTCGAAAGGGGTGGTGATGTAATAACAGAAAAAAAGTCAAAAGATCATCTAAGCCCACAGATAATGTTTGTAAAATACTAAACTGAAGACAACTGAGGAATGGTAATAATTACAAAATGTAAGTAGCCACATAACATAAAAAAAAAAGATAATGTTTTTTAGAATATATAAACATATGAAATTAGAAATGAGCAGACGGGAAGGCAAGTAAGCACAGGTGATCATTTTGATGACCATAAGGTAAAAGACTGGATACGGGAATATTTGTGAACTTTTGACCATAATCACAGAATTCACCTGAGATTAGATCACTGGAAGTGTTCAAGAAACAAGGAAATGTTATCAAGAGATACAAAAATTCCAGAGGTTGGAGAACTTAAGGTGGCTATGGAGAATGGAACAATGGTTTCTCCTACTAATAAACCAGGAATATACACACAATAATCTCCCCATCTATTTAGCCAAGATCTGTCACGTCAGTAATGCCGGCAATATTTTGACAATGAACTGTACCTATAAGTTATATGAAGTATAATATTGCTCAAATTATTTCAGGTGACGATGACCATGGTAGTAACCATATATGAAAATAATGTGGGATGCTGGCTGTAAAGGAATGACGAATTTGTAGAATAAGAAGGATTAAAAGGAGGAAAAATACAGTGAAAAGTACGCATATTTGATCAAAGAATCATAGTGACCGAAAGTGCTTTGGTCATTCTTAAGTCTGGTTTTTTAAGGAAGCCTAAAGCGTTGTGATGAAAGACGTATTGGAAATGAAAAGCCTTCATAAAAAGAAAAAAGAATCCCTTATCTGTAAAATACACAGGAATTAGAATCATTTTTTCATTTAATGACGATTCATGACACGTCAGTAGAAAAACAAAGAGAGAAATCTGTTTGGAATCAGTGAAAAAGCAAAGGAAAAGTATCCTTGCTATGGAATACGCGAATGCTGTCCACCTTTCTCTCTGGAAAATATTGGTCAAGGAATTTCACCTGATAAGAATTTTTTTTTTTTTTATTTTTCAAAGTTGGAAATGTTCTGGGTAAGAAAAAATCTTTTCTTTTCATCCGGGTCAATTGTCAACGGTTGCTGCAGCGACCGGTTCTTTATTTCTGTTTCCAGGGCGAACAACAGATTTTTGTTGAAGCATTCTTGTTCTAAGCGCCCTCAAACGACTTTCGCAGTTTTCTATTTCTGTATTTGAACCTTGTTGTTAAAGAAAAATTCCCCACAACCTTTAGCTAGACCGGCGCAACGAAAAGGAAAAGGTATGATAAGGCTATGAAAAATAAAGGAAAATAAACTTACGTGGTAACACAGCTTCAAAGGAAAATACCAAACTTTTCAAGAAGTTTGTTCAATAAGAGACTGAATTTCTATTAGAATTAACTCTGCCTTTTACACACTTTTGTGCTGAATTTCGGTGTTTTAAAGGAAATGCATGTATCTTTCACAACTACCCGAAAAAAGTTAATATAATGCAGAATACATACAAAAATAGATATTGGCATTTCTTATCAAGATAACACCACATCCACAAACCGTCATTAGGTCGGGGGAGTTCAGATCGCCTAGGGTAAGGTTGTGTACTGAAGACCGGTAAATAATTCCCAGTAGTTACTAACTGATAGTTTAATTCAGACACTAACTTCACTAAAAAAATGACGCATGACTGTTGTCATTTCACTTAGACGTTGTTGCTACCACCGGTCGCAACCGACCAATTCATGCTTCTATTAAATTTCTCTTCCTCACTCCCTGTCTTTCTCTGGCACGTAATACCAATTTCTATAAATTTCTTTATGCCACGAATAACAGGCTAAACGCTTTTACATTACTTGGGAAACAAGTAGCCAAGTATGATATACAGGGAGCAAGTGTGATTCTATGAGCCAATAAGGCGTCTGCGCAAAGGCTCATTGTCAAGGAGATATGGTTTTCTGACAAGCAAGACATTTCAAAAAGGATCAGTTATATTTTATGATCAGCTGGTTATGGGCACGTCGCAATAGAGGTTCAAACAGGCTCCAAAATTACTTGAGGATTTCCTCAAATATTTAAATTTTTTATTGTTTTCGTCCCATTTACCACGTAGGTGACCAATGAGCTTTCTTGGTAGTCTTCTTTAAGACAAAAGTCTAAAGAAAGGTGTTAAAAGAAAATACAGGTATTAAATTTCAACTGCACTGATGTTCATATTGTTTTTTCACATGAACCAAAAATATAAATAAATAAATAAATAAATAAAAGGATGTAGGGTGTACCGTCATATTCTCAAAGCTGTTTTTATGTTATTTAACATATAGTGCAGTAGATATATATAAAAAACGTTCCTTCATGTACAGAAGCATAAAAATTTTGCACAGACACTCTCCATACTACTATTTACCATACTGGATATAAACCCATCTTCAAAATGCTACATAGTGGAAATGGCAGCCATCTTGTTCCGCCATTACCTAAAATAACAATTTTGCTTGTATCTTTGAAACTAATGATAGGAATTTTATTTTTATTTCACCTGTACATATGTTTAGATGGTCAAACATTCCAATTCCATCAATTAACATAAAATAAAATATATATTATTTTATTTTTCAGATGCATGTGCTTAAAAGTATGGTGGTGGAAAACAGAATGTGGTGGCGGCTGTGTTTAGATGTTTGTAGCTGTAGTTCCGTGCTTGTATTAACGAGAAATTAAAAAAGGCTAGTAAATTTCAATTAATACATCCACAGCATGATCGCATAAAAATTTCACCTAAATTCGAAAAGACAGAATGGACCAAGTGTGCTTTGTGTCTGAGTGACAGCTCAGAGATTCTTGTGTGTCCTGCTGACAGCAAACGAAAAGATAAAGGGGCAGGGTACAAAACTTTTTCTGAAAACATTTTGAAATTCCATGAAATTGGGAGGTTGCCCTTAGCACTAGAAATTCAAAGGCTTGACGAAGGACCAGGCATTGCAGATACTCTTCTAATTAATGAAGCAAAGTGGCACAAAACCTGCCTCCTAAAATTCAGTTCCATGAGTCTTGAAAGAGTGTCAAAAAGTACAATGGAGGATGCAGATACACCTTGTTCTTCCAAGAAGTATACCAGACAAGCTGGAACCAGTAAGATCACTGAACTGTGTTTTTTCTGTGATGAAAATACCCCCTCAGACACATTACATGATGCCTCGACTTTTGAGCTGGACAGCAGGGTCAGACAGTGTGCACTCAAGTTGCAAGATGAAAGAATAATAGCAAAACTCAGTCAGGGTGATATGATTGCAATTGAGGCCAAATGCCATTTGCACTGCTTGGTCGTTTTTTACAACAGAGCACAAGCATTAGATGCCATAGATTCAAACGATGATGATGACAGAAGTGTTTACAGTAGGGCTTCTGAAGAGCTGGTTTCCTACACTGAAGAGATTTCAACAGAAGCAGAAATAGCTCTAGTATTTAAGCTTGCTCAATTAAGCAAAAAGTACACAACACGACTGCAACAATTAGGGATTCAGAACCCAGTGAAAGTAAACAACACTAGACTCAAAAATAGAATTCTAGCGCAGTTCCTAGATATGAGAGATCATAGAGAGGGTCGAGATGTTCTTTTAGCTTCAACAAAGATCTTGGACCTGTTCTAAAATCTGCATGTGAACGAAATTATGATGAAGAGGCTCTCATACTTGCCAAGGCAGCCAAAATTATCAGACGAGAAATGGTAACCCGGAAAAATATATTCAACAGCTCCCCTACTGAGGACTGTCAGATGCAATCAGTCCCAAAAGAACTTCTTACTCACACAAATATGATCTTGCATGACCCTGACATTGAATCTCAGTCTGATGGTATGTCACAGGCATCCATGAGCATTGCCCAGCTACTGCTCTTTAACAGTAGTGTTAAGTGCGGAAGCAATAGTAAGCAAATGAAACACAGCTTAGACAGGGAAACCCCACTTCCAATATTTGTTGGATTCACTGTTCATGCGAAGACCCGTAGACGTGATCTAGTAGACATTTTGTTTCAACTAGGCATTTCACTTTCATATGACAGAGTCATGGACATCATTGCTGGAATGGGTAACCAAGTTTGCCAGCACTCTCTGGAAAAGAATGTAGTTTGCCCTATTAACCTGAAACATGGATTAATTGCAACAGCTGCGTCGACAATATCGATCATAATCGTAGCTCCAGCACTGCCACAGGATCTTTTCATGGAACTGGATTATCTCACTTCCAAAATATTTCCAGGGGAGATGTTAGCTCAAAAGACACTGAAAAACTGGAGTTTCAGTTATCTAATGTTTCTCGGAAGTGTGTTGATCTGCAGAGTCATACACAATGATCCGCCCTCTACAGTCTCGAGGAGAAAAGCTGCAAGTTCCTCAAGTCTTAACTTCTGTACCAGTTGCAAATCCAGTGAATGTCATACAGATTCCAGAACTGAGATAATGTAATCAAATTGTTATAACATATAAAAAAAGCTCCACTTATGACAGGGACATTTTTGCATATTTATATTTTCTGTTTATTTCTCTAGCTGGCTTGAAGCTGTGGCTTAAACCTGTCAGGAAGAAGAGAATGCCAACCTGAATATAACCTGGTTTGCCTTCCATGCAGAGCAAAGGAAGACAGATGAACTGTACCCTGCTGTTTCAGCTATGCCACCATTGTTCTCAGAACATTCAAAATCGCTTGGGATGATGTATCATGCAATGGATGTGATCAGAAGTGCTGTGAATTATCTAAACCCTGGGCAACAGTGGCAGTGGCCTGAAACACACGGTGAGCAAAGTTTTGTGATCTTTTGGGAGGACTTCATAGAGAGATGGTTTCATTGAAGATAATTGGTGATTGGCTGGAAGACAGTGGTTGGGTGGAAGCACTTGTTCAGGCTGGGGTCACTTCCACCGGAACTGCTGATTCCTTTTTGAGCACTTCGCATGTCACAAGAACCAGGTATGCTCACCAGGTCACTGCTGCTGCTCTTTACATGCTTCAGAAAAGAGCCTATTCCACTTATCAAAGTGAGGCTTCTATTGATGACGATGTCCAATCATTTGATGAGTGGGTGGATGATCGTAGGAACAAGTATCCTCAATTTCGGTTCTGGCATACAGCTATGTGCTTAGAACTTCTCATGTTAGCACTAGTGTTGATACTTTAGTCAGGACCACTTCGTGGTGCTTTTGTCTTGATCACACCAATTATGCCCGTTGGCTCCCTGTGCACATACAAGATATGGTCACTCTTAAGGTCAAGCACCCAGAGGTTTATAAGAAGTTTCAGCAGGGTCATTTCACTGTTCAAAAGACCAGCAGAGTTTTTTCATCCATGACAGTAGACCAAGCGCATGAACAGAGTAATGCAGATGTAAAAGGAGATGGTGGCGCAATCGGACTCATGCAGAACTCCGACTCTTTGCATCGTTGGATGGTGTCTGGACCAGAACTTTCTCGTGCGATTGCTGAATTTGAAAAGGAAATGGATCTAACATCTAAATCTGGCAGAACAGCTCAACACCATGAGTAGTCCAAGACGTTCTAATCTAGGTTTGCTGGACATGTCATCAATCTTGTCAAAGCATTTGAAGACATGGGCAGTCCCGTTGTGGATGAAGGTGAGGACTTGTATAATATTGGTACAAAGCAAGTAGCCCAAGACAAAGTTGTTGATGTGGTCAGAGAAGCAGAAGATATTGGGAAACAACAATATGAGACATGTTGCTGAGAGGTTGTTGGCTGACAAGCCAATTACCGACACAATAAAGAAAAACAAGTTTGCCCTCTTCAGTAGACCTTTGTCTAAGCCACAAGCAAAGATCAAGCTTCAATTTACCTCGCTAAAAAATGATTGCACACTGTTTTCAAGGCTATGTATAGCATGTCAAATGCGTGATGGAGGTCTTCATGACTTCTTCCGATATGAAAATCAAGCTTATCCGCTATCTTTGTCATGGTAACTTGCGTCTTGGAAAGAAGTATGACCTGCTGCCATGCCTAGAAGCATGTTGTGACTCACAATCTGAACCCCCTGATGTTGAAGTTATCCTGCTTGATGGAGCTGCAATAGTGAACATGTTGAAACCTGGTGTTTCAAAAACATTTGATGATTATGCTCACAATATCTTTGTTCCATACATCAAAAAACAGCTGCAAACTACAACTCGAGTAGAAGTGATTTGGGATCAATACTTTCAACAGAGCTTGAAGAGCTATGCAAGACAAAATCGTGGTTGCGGTTCTCGTATCAAAGTTAATGGTTCAACAAAGGTGCCTTCAAACTGGCAGCAGTTCCTGCATTCAAGTGAGAACAAGACTAACCTCTTAAAATTTCTGGCACAGAAGATAGTGAGTTTTGAGACAGAAAAACAAGTTGTGACCACTATTGAGAAACAAGTGTTATCAGCCAATGTTGATGACCTGTCACATCTTTGCCCTTGTAATCATGAGGAAGCCGAGGCTCGGCTGCTGCTGCATGTAAGTGGAGTTTGTATTTTTTTTTTTAAATTGAATTGTGAATTAATATAGATTATTGCTTCTTGGATCATTTAAAGTTCAGTGTTGTGTCAGTCATGTATACTATTTAGTATATATAGGATGTGCGAGATTCTTTGATTATCACTGTGTTTGAATTTGTTTCCAGCAAAAGCCAGCATATAGTATTAATCTAAGAGAGGTAAAAAAGAGACATTTTGGTAGCTCATATTGATACAAATGATGATCAATATTGTTTTATATTTATATGTCACCAATGTAGTTTTTGCACATATATTAAAACTTTTGATACCGATTTTCGATGCATAATTTGCTAAAATATGATATGATCGCATTTTAAAGAAACTGAGTGAATTTAGACTGTTTTTATATCATCCCATCTATAGCCAGACCCTTAAAATATGGGTACAGACACAGTTATGAAGCCTTTTTCTTCCTTAGTTCCCCATGTTTCGAGAAAATTTAAATTTTCGGTAATGGCCGAACAAATATGGCTGCCACAGGGGTTACGGGTAATTTTAAGAATGGGTCTATATCTGAAGTGTTATTATTTATGTTTATCTATCTTTATGCAAAATTTCATGCTTCTATACCAGTGGTTCTTAAACTTTTTTGCCTTGCGCTCCCCCTCTGCATTTTTTATAGATCACACGCCATCTGAAACTTTTGCCAACTATAAACAATATGTTGCATATTTGCTTATTATGACTATATGGATGAATGGTAGATTTTTGTTTCATTGCTGTTAATTTTTTTATAAGTATGCACTGTACAATATTTCAGTTCATAAAGAAGATTTGAAATGAAAATTTAATTATATTTTGAATTTTTGGCATGTTTTGAGATAATAATTAGAAAACATATGGAAGCAGTGATAATGTTTTTGGCAATTTTGCAATTAATATCACAAATTTATAAAAAAAAAATAATAGGCACCATCTGGCAACACTGCTTGTGCCCCCCTTGGAAGCTTCTGGCGCCCCCTTAGGGGGGCGCGCCCCTCAGTTTAAGAATCACTGTTCTATACCAAAAGGAACAATTCTTCTGATATTCTCCACATATCTACTGCACTAATAGTAGAGAGAAGAGGTAGAGACTGGACTTGTGGACATGACGTAGGCTTACTAATGCATATGAAAAGAAGCATAAGATCTCGTTCATTCACTTTTGTGTCATTTGTTTTAATATGGCCTATTGAAAGCAATTGATAATTTTAAGCGGTTAAAAACAAAGATATTGCCACCTTCGCAAACTTATTCAACGTCTTATAGGAAATATTCTCATAGAAATTTGCATATAAAGGTTAAAGTAGATAAGAAGTAGAAAATATATGAAGTAATTACGCCTTTTCCATGATAATGTAATATTTTCTAAAAAATAGCGAGAAACTGTAAGCCTGGTACAAAAAAAAAAAAAAAAAAAAACTGTCAGCGAACCCGTAAATATCTTATTTATTCAACAACAAGTTTGAGCCATTTTGCAGTATTGGTAAACTATAAATCAGAGGAGAAGCAACTTTCCTTAAGGTGGGATGAAAGAAACATTTCAGAAGCAACGAAAGCAAAGGAAAATATAAACGCCTCTGTTTACTCGGAGGTTTCCTCCCGCCGCATTTTCGAGAAAAAAAAAAATGTCTACTTAATACGAACCTTTTTCGTCCATTCTTCGTTTCCTCAAGGATTTTCCGAGATAGTTAAAGAATAGTAAGGGAATAGTAAAAGAAATTAAAAAAAACGGTCTGACTAATCCACCATTATTGAAAAACAAAAAAGATTCGTAATGAATCTTAATTTAACGAATTAAAAATAATTGCATATATTAAAAACTGAGTGCTCTGTGCAATGATATTTTTATTCCATGGTTCAGTGTCGGTTCATATTGAATCTTAGTTTCACGATTTGAAGATCATTGCATATGTTAAAAATAGAGTACTCTATGCAATGGTGTTTATATTCATGGTGTAATGTGTTGTAAAAAATTACGGAACATTGAAGGGGGTCACAGAAAATAAAAAAAAATATTGTTAAAAGAAAACTTTTACGCAAAGAATGCTACTTTTCCCAACATCAAGTAAAGAGAAAAACAGACGGGAAAACGAAGGGACGGGGAAAAAACGATGTTGTTTGATAAAGAATGGTGTAAGAGAAGGTTTGTGTGAATGGTTGTTGAGAGGAAAGAAAATCTATGGCATTTCTATTTGCAGAGAGGGGAAGGTTTTTAAAGTTGCTTTTCTGGATCCGACGAAACAGAAGATTTTTAATCACCGAGTGACGGAGGTATGCCAAAAACAGGCAATGATGACAAAGGGAAATAAGAGACAGATGTTTTGCCACAGTGATATTCACTTATAAGATTTCAATGGAAAATCTTTTCTACTTAAGAATCTTGGTGACTACCTGGGCTCTTCACGGTGTTTTAAAATTTCCTTAACGATCTGGAAACATTTTGTGATTGCCTATTGCCTGTCAGTGGCAGCTACCACTGCTTCCACCGTATTTACTCGTGAGATCTTTTGAACAACGTAATATAGCCAGAAAAACTGACGGTTGAAACCGGATATGACTTCACAGCAGCACAAATAAATGTCGCCTATTTCACTTCATTGCATCGCAATATCTTCGGAAGATAAAATAAAGAGGAATTCTTTCAGCCTGGCATAAAAAAAAAAAAAAACTTAGCGAGCTCATAAACATCTTATTTATTCAACAACACGAACAATGTTTGCTCCCCAAATTTTGCACTATTTGTAAACTATAAATCAGAGGAGAAGCGAATATTCTTAAGCTGTGATGAAAAAAACATTTCAGGAGCAACGAAAGAAAAGGAAAAACATAAACGCCTCTATTACTCGAAGGTTTCCTTCCGTCATATTTTCGAGAAAAATAAACATATGCTGCGAGCCTTCTTCGTCCACCTCCGTTTCCTCAAAGAGTGGGTTGGATGCAGAAAAATAGCTAAAGAATTAACTCTGGATAATTTTATCGGTAACGATGGACGTGGATTAGGAGAAAATCGACCCCTTTTACCGTATTTATCAATGTGGGAGTGCCTTTGACATCAAGGTATTCACTCCTCTTTTTTCCTAATCAATTGGGCCACTCACTTAACACGTTCATCAAAGGCCCAGGTATATAGCTTCCGTAGACAGAGGTGACGCAACCTGCAGGTATCTGCTTATCATGAACTATAAGGAAGGGAAGAGCATCATTCTAGACCCTCTTGCAAATGAACCATAGGACCGAACATTTTTCAAAGGTCCTACGTAAGGTTTTAAGCTCATCTTCAGTTTCCACTTTTATGAGGGTGTCTTTTTTATAGATCAATAGTACTTGTGTGGGATTTAGATCAGTCATAGGTGTGTTTTTGCACTAATTCTATGAAAAAATTGGTGAACAGTGCTTTAGAAGACATCCCATCTGTGATGCAAAGGTTGCCTCTGTGGCTGTCGAACGGGGCCCTCTGTATGCAGGCCACTAGTCTGGAATTGAGAGATTCGAAATCGATATATATTCTCGGTATGCCATCACTCCCACTGCAATGGATGCGTCAGATGGTTTCCTCTACAGAGTCTTTGACATCCAGGCTAGTTGTGATTCCAGTGACGAAAAATCCTTCACAGTACGTAGGAATTTTGCTGGTAATCAAAGACAGTGACTATTGGGAATAGAGTTAGTTAGTAGCTCATTCAGTTTCTTCGGCAGTTGGTACTTGAAAGTGGGAATTTGGTAAATGACTGGTTAGAGGGAGTGCTCCTCGGTTTGTACATTTTCGAAATCCAATAGATACAGGGAGCAGGAGACTATGTGCATTTCTTACAATCAAGACCCTCTCACTCGTTCTATTTCCTGACTCAGATTTGATTTGACTTTTGGTTACTTGCTGAAATTTTGTGTTATCATCCAAAATCCTGTCCAGTTTTCAGTGGTAATCCTCGGCCCTGGAGAGGAACAAGGTGGCCGCTTTATCAGAAAGTCAGATTATCAACCCCTGGTTGTCCTTTAATCTTGGTTCTTATGGGTATAGAATGAGTAAAGTACCTAAATCTTGAGATGTATGGAGGTTTTGGTCTCTACTAGGATTTCGAGGTCCATGTTAAGAGGGCCTCCTTTTCTTCAATTAGTACATAATTAGAAAGAGTTCTGTGGTCTTCACAATCACAGACAACTTTCAGCTAGTCACCATTGAGGGGGACCAACCTCCTTTAGAATGGTCATCTCCCATCTGGTGAGGATGTTTTAGGTCTGCAAGTTCCTCCTTCAGGTTATTCTTCTCCTTTTCATAAAAAAATACTGCGTATTCAATGAAATTAAACTAAAATAATCTCTTTTTTCTATGATGTTAACAGTAATGGAACACAGGTTGGATACACAGCCAAATTTCATTTTCAGAAATACATATTATCTCGTACAACTCAAATAAAGATCAATGGAGAGAGAGAGAGAGAGAGAGAGAGAGAGAGAGAGAGAGAGAGAGAGAGAGAGAGAGAGAGAGAGCTTATCAGTTGTCATTCAGAGATTTCCCTGGCAGTGCCGGATTGGTCAGCTAATAATGTACATTAAATCAGATTGGTTCTTGAAAAAATGAGGGCCTAAGCATTATAGTCCCAGTACTTTCCCTCAACGCATAACAGGATTTATTAATCTCTTATTCATAATTCTCGTTTCTCCTGGTCTTCTCTCTTAATTTCCTCGATTCCACTTGACCTAATTAAAAGAAATGGATAAATAACCGAATATAATAGAGAAATAAATGAACACATTAATAATAAAAAACTGGGAATATTTAAAAATTCTCGATAAACTCTAGGGCTGAAGGGACTAACGGGGAGAACAATTACAGATTAATTGAATAATAAAAAATAGCTCAATATATACAGATATATAGATAGATAAATAGATAGCCTATTGTAAAGTTCCTTTATAGCGAACTCCAAGGACCTGTCGTCTGCAATTCGTTATAGGCATTATTCATTATGAAATGAGATACTTGAAATGACTGGGTTACCTCATTTGATTTGATACGGAATGAAATCCAAACGATGAAGTATCGATCCTCCTACCTAAGTGTATCAAGATATCTAATATTTTTCAATAAAAGTCATTGTTAGTTTAAGAAATGGATATTTATTTTAATGTTTATAACAAAATTAAAGTCGTGTTTGTAGGTTTTTCCTTATTTAAACATTTAAATGAGATTAAGTTGATACACAATGTACACAGTGTCCGGGTAAGTGTAATACGTGTACATGTGAATTTCATTACTCTTCTAGTGGTTGTGTATCGAACCTAATAAGAAGAAAGTAACACAGCATGTTAATTTTTATTATATTAATTATGCATTGCATAAAAAGCAACAAAAAAGTCATAAGCAATTAAAGCTACCTGAAAAGCACTAAGCACTATCATTTCATGTACAAATAGTTTAAGAATTAAGCACTATTGCGCCGCAAAAAAACATGGCCTTCTTGCGGCAAAAATTTTGCATAGCTGACAAACAAAAATTAAGAACAAAGTAATAATAGTTCACTGGGATGACAAGTGTTTGATGTTTGTTTAACAATAAAATTATCACTTTTGAATAACAGGTTTTTTTTTTTACCAGTAAAAAATGTCACAGGGACGTACAAAATAGTTCGTTATATGATGATTTCGTAATAAAGAATTCGTTACATACCTACATTTTAAGTTCATTTATTTGGATTGGGACCGGGGATTACACTTTCATTCGTTATAAGCTTGAATTCGTCATAAGCTCGTAAGTTATAAAAGAATTTTACTGTAGATAGGTGGCAAGTGAGAATGAAAGACAAGAAAACATTGAATAGCTAGTGATGGTTGAAAGCGAGGCAAGAGGGTGGGTCGAATAGATATAAAGGAATATGAACACAACTGGCATATATACAACAGGAGAGAGAAGAAGAATAATGGAGAAGGGGCAAGGACTGAGAAAACAGAACGAGGGTGAAGAGGGAAGCAAAATGAGAGAAGAATATAACTCGCGTCGGGCAGTCTTCGAATATATATATATATATATATATATATATATATATATATATATATATATATATATATATATATATATATATATATATATATATATATATATATATATATATATATATATATACATTTCTGTGTGCTGTCTCTAAACCTTTCAAACATCGCGTTAAATTTTGTGCTGAAGCTGCATCCTGTGTACGAATTATATCACATTACGCAGATCTTAACAAGAAATATTACATCCCTCTTAGGTTTTCAGAAGCCATCGATTCTTTACGGATATTATACGTCATTATGAAAGATAGGACAGAATTTTTTCATATGGCGCTCAGATTTTTGTATGATAAGGTGATGTACGAAAAACTTGCAAAACAAAATAAGGTTAATATCGTGTCCACTTATTTCTTTGGAAGTTTGGGAAAAACCCGAGGATAAAAAAGTATAAAAATAAAAAAAATATCGAATCAATTCCCCTAAAAGCATCGTAAGTAATGGCTTCCCAAGAACACATTAATATCTCACAAAGGCGTTTCATTTCGATTGGGTAGCTCCATAAATAAGGAAAAGCTAAGAGGAAAGCGATCCTTGTTTCCATTTCGAGAATGTTTTTCAGCAACATGAATGTCTACCTTCACTACGTCATATTATCAAGTATTGATGCGCAATCTTTATTTAGAAAGGTCACTATAGAAAACGTTTAAGCAGTTTTGCCCAAGGAATTGGCACCTTAGGTTGTCCATTACCCATTTCCAGTAATGTCTTTTCATTTAACGGTGTCGGTTCTCTTCAGCCTTGAAACCACAGGTACACTGTACATTCTTGACAGGTAAAAGGAGGCTTCTCTTTCACCTGCTGAGACAGATCGCTGATTGGTTCAGTGCTGCGTGAAAACCACCTAAAAGTCCACAAATGTGTTTGGCCATGACTGAACCACCGAAAACTTTTCGACATTTAGGGGTTCCGCCGAAATTTATCGTTTCTGGTAATTTGTTTTCGCTTCGCACAAGGTGATTCGACTTTTTTTTTTTTTACGAGAAAAATCAAATTGTTGTTTTGCATATTTCGCATACAGGGTCATTCGTATTGAAAATTATCAGATTGTCGCTGATATAAGTGATATATAAGTGAGGTTATGGCTTAAATCGCTACGAAAATGCGATGTACAGCGAGAATTATTTTCATGAAATATATAGGTGGATTTCCTAATTTTTTATATATTTTACCCTCAAACTTTACAAATTGAAAAGATGAACACTCACAGGGGTGTTTGGTAGCCTCTGATTTACCCTCATCTTTTTCATAAAGAAAGAAAAAACACAGCCAGTTACCGATTGTTTCTCATGGCCGGTGTTTTGTATAAATATTCGAAACATGCAAAAGTGTACTTTTCATCGTATCATCGAGTTTCCTAATCCCTCCTTTGGTTCGTTGGGATTTAAGTTCTTTAGAAATGCTGTGGGTTGTAATGTATCACTGAAACACTTTTTTCTTTTCCACAATTCAACATATATTTTTTCTCCAAATTTGGACATCATTAAAAAGATGGTAATCACAAATCTTGTTCACGTGAAATCTCATATGGACTTGCTTTAGAAATATGAGGAAAATTTGCATAAAGATGTTGATCCGTGCGGGAACTTTTTTACAAACAAGAAATCAGTGAAAAGTTCCTATAAAATGAGTTGTATATTAATTTGAAGAAGAGAGTGTTGCAAACAAAAAATGAAATAACACCATTTTACTCAAAATTTTCTAAGATATTGCTTAACCTAGCCAAAAAAAAAAAAAAAAAATGTTCCTGTGCATAGTGAGGGGGGTGTGTATCTGCTGTGAAGGCAGGTGTGTGTGTAAATAGACGACAGCAAATGTATTAGAAGGGAGGGTGCTGGATGTTTGACACTGAGAGAGACGAACCTGAAATGGCAATGTGGTTATGAATTAAGAGAAACAAAGGTTGAATGCATTTGGGGTTAAGGTAAGTGTAGTGGTCGTGGTATGAAGGAGTCTAGTAGAAAGAGTAAGATATGAGTTTGTAGTTTGCAACATTGGAGCAGCG